>NC_056728.1:1940329080-1940631580 GCF_019279795.1 Protopterus annectens
TTCCAAGGCAAACATCCTACACACAGAAGTAACACCCTGACACCTACAAGACAATTGCATTGGATGCTTATGCTTACCAATGATAGATGTGTGGCTTTAGTAATCCATTTGCTCAATGTAGAACCTAGAATGGGGAATACTGACATCTGTGCAGTGAGGAACACCTGGCTGAAGGCGCTGTAATGCACAATTACACAAGCACCATATAACTCAGATCCAGACATGTGGGCCATAACAGTGGTAAGGATCATTCCAGGTGGTGGTGTCCACATATTCATAAAGGCTACTCATATGTAAAGACCACTACTCTGACATAACTCATCACAGATGAGTCAGGTACAGGTGACAGTGGCAATCGCTGCATTTTAGGTTGCATTCTCATATACATCCACCACCTTGTCCCCAGACTACCAACACACATCCATATGTGGTATGACATAGTATGGTAGACCACCAGATAACCTTCGATTGGTGGACTGTACCTAGGCCTACATTAACTGTGCAAAGTACCCATGTACAGACACAGTTGCATAATGTGTTATGCAATGCAATGATACCACTGTTTGTAACCAGCTCAGTTGTACACATACCAGGGTCCCTTGGATGTTATCAGCATTAACACAGTTGACTGTTGCTGTACACCAGTAAACAACACCCTCATGGTTGGATATGACCTAACTTTAGCTTCCCTGGATATGTACATCCCACACTCATACAGCATAAATGACATTACCATAGCTTTCGTTATCCTTTCTACATACAGTTGGCTACAGTCATTACACACATGCACATGACAGATAGCATGCTAACAGTACATAAGGTTTGATATCTATGTTAACAGAGGTAATATTCCCTTTCTACTGGTCACCCATGACACCTATCATATCATACAACACTCCATGTGGCACATATGTCATTAGACATGTCCACCTAATGCAATGCCTACAAGCATACCCAAATAACAGGATCATAGGACCTACACAAGGCCTGTATTGACAGACTCAGGGAAATCCAGCTCTGCTCTGTATATTCCTGAGTAGTCACAGGTGATGTGTTCATGACATGTACAGCCATGTGTAGCCACAGCTCCTACATGTCAACAATTGCACGCCATGCATGCTGTGTGCTGTCTGGACATTAGCCTTAGTACCACAATAGCTAATACATGCTGGGGTGAGATGTTTACAAGCCACAGACCTCACACATGCTTGAATGAGTGTACTGCCTAGCCTAACAGAGCACATTGCTGGCACTCTTCCGGTAAACATGAGGTGTGTGTGGCAAATATGTGCTCACTGTTGACCATTACAGTGCCCTGGCTTCACCATGGCACTGTCAAGTAACAGTTTGTAAGAGCATGACATGGAATAATGCTGTGTGTGTCTTGCTGATATGTGCTGTTGTCATATATGTACACTTGGCTACTCGGTGAAGGTGGTTGTGTCCTACTAGTACATGAATACAACATCCATTATGGTGTAATGCTCGGCTATGTTTCACACATGACATGGGGAAGATGTTGAATGTATCCACTTGACCTGCTAGTGCACTTATTGATGTAGACCGCATATGTGTACATGTATTGTTGTTTGTGTAGATTCCATGTGTGTGCAGTGTCTGATGTTTGAAGGTGACTGTTGTCTTAGTACATCATGCTGTTGCAATATAGCCTCAGTATTGCCAACTGTATATGTTGATATGCTCTAAGTACAGTAAGCTGTACATGAGGTATGGACATATGTTTGGACTTGACTACTAAGTTGTGGGGCTACTTTTCAGATGAATGATTACTGAGGACAGCTCACTGGTGTGTTACAACCATTCCTACAATAACCTGTGTAACTGCTAATGTCTGCTTTTGTTAATTGAAGTGGAAGACAGACAATGTAGAATGCAGTAAGGGTGACACTGAAGGCAAACCTCTTGACACCTGTAACAGTAATACCTCCCCTGTGCATATACTGTGCATATATCAGCACAGTAGGCAAAGGAAAGAGTCAGTAAGCTTTGTAGTGAATGCGATAGTGCTGTACTTCTGTAATACCTATCATGAGATAGGCAGGTGTTTGATTCACAGTAGTGGCACGTGTGGGTGTGTGTATGTGCCCATATATGTCACTTATGTTTGGGAATACATCCCACATGTTTTCACTCTCTTGAACACTGTTGTTGACATCAGTACAGAGTGAAGTGTAGAAAGAAAGGCATAGGCAGGTGGTTGAACCTCACGCATGTCAAGTGTCTGTATGTGTGTGACATAGGTGTATATCTTTGTGAATGGCACATTTTGTGTGTGTGTGTGTGTGTGTGTGTGTGTGTGTGTGTGTGTGTGTGTGTGTGTGTGTGTATGGCTGTCCATGTGTATCACTGTTGTCCGGTCCCTGGAGTGAGGCTGTATTTTACCATAGTGAAATGTTAATGCCCCCTCCCCCCATCCACTCAATGCAATCTAGTATCCCTGTTGATATCATCAATTTTAGACGGGCATTCTAACATCCTGTTAACATGTACACCCTGGGGTGTGACTTGTTTTTACATAGCCTACTGATGAACCCCCCTCCCAACATACATTCACTGCACTGTAGTATCCCTGTCGATGTCCTCGATCTTAGGCCATTCCAACTACCTGTACATGTGTAATCTCTGTGGCACGTCTTGTAATTGCATAGTACTATAATGATGATATACACATAGGCAGGGGTTCTCATCCAATCACTGGCAGCTGCGTGTGTATGTCAGAGTGTGTGTTATCATGTCTGTGAATTCATGTGTGTGTCTGTGTTTGCATGCTGTCATGGCAGTGGGTATTACTGCTTCCCAATGAGAAGCCACTATTTCCATTGGCCTTCACCCTTGTCATCTGCCATACCACTCTTTTACCTCCTCCCCGCTCCAGGTAACTATACCTATGATGTCACCCACTTTGGATGTGATGGCTCTGAACACAGTAGCATACTACACAGCTATCATGCTCTTGATCATTAGAACAGTAAACATAATTGAAACATGGGAGATTATAACTGTGATGTGGAAGCTACAAAGTGCATGCAGATATTGTCATACAGACCCTGTGAGTAGTCAACATGTACGTATGGGACACTAATCACAAACACTGACATCACCCAGCACATGCAACTACACATGAAAGAGGAAGGCAGAACATCAAGATCAACATGCTGTTGGTGTTGTTACACATGATACATACTGTCAAACATACAAATTGCATTCTAAAACTGTAATACATGGTATGTCTGCTGCCTGTCAACACTACTCAACAATATTAATCTACAACTGTCTACCTAGTATGTTCACCCTGTGCATCAGACCATATGAGCATGTCCCTGCACCGATGGTGTGGATAACAGGGATGCGGCACAGGCATCATCATATGCAAAGGGTGATAATTTTTGCCAGAGGTCTAGGGTGTGCCATTGCATGACATCATGTGTGTGTGTTAGGGCCTGTGATATCATTGGCCGTTTGTGGATGTTATGCATGTGTGTGTTAAGGTGCCCTATATTTGTTTCCGGTGTGTGTGTGTGTATGCATGCACACAGATCTGGCATGCAGCTGGCCTACACAGAAGTATTATTGACAGCTGCAGACTGTACAAGGCAGGTTTCACAGATCACGTTGTCTGGCCACGTGATCTGCGCCTGCCAGGGGTTGCAAGGGCACTATCAGGCAGAGGTCCAGATTGGGTACTGTGTGATGACACATGTCCACTGGAATCATGTCCCTGTTGGGACCGTCCAGGACCACAGGCACGTGGCCTGCTGTATCCTGGTGTGGACTGCACAGCACCAGCTTCACTGATGCTGCTACCGCCACTATAGGAGCGGGCATGTGCAGTAGCATGTTCACATAGACCTTCAACAGGTGATGTAGCTGACCTATGTCCACATGCTCGACACCTCACTCCAACCAGATGTTCCAGCACAGACATTCCACGCTCGAGGATTGACATGCCACGGTCAAGGACTCCCACCATGTCACCCAATCGTCTATCCAAAACATCTACAAGATGATGGTGAGCATTTGCAATTGCCTGTATGTTGTCAGTTAATGAGCAGACAGCAGCCCTCTGAAGCCCCAGACCTTCTCTGTTGTGCTGTTCAGCACATGCCTGTGCCTCTATTACAGCCCAAAACATGCATCTGGTGACTCCAGCTGATGTGCTTTGTCTCGCAGGGGCATGTTTGCCAGTGGTCCTCCTACGAGCAGCTTTGGGCACACGCCTGTGTGGGACATCACCAGTCAGTTGACTGGGATCATGGTGTGCAGGCACACCTTCCATAGTCACCACACTTCCCTGTTCCATGCTACCACCCGCAAACTGTCCTTCCTCTATGGCCAGTGGTGATGGAGTATGTGTAGGCAGGGGAACTGTGTGTGAGGATGAGGGAGATGCAGATGGAATGGCAACCAATGGCACAGATTCAGCCCCTGATAACCCTGCCTGTGCTTCAATGATACTATCATCATCATGGCTAGAGTCTGTGGGGACACTAACATCAGGTGAACTGCAAGAGGGCAACGCACCTGCATTAACACCTGTGAGAAGACAAGAGAACTGTACATTACAAGTTATACCAGGCACACACACACACACACACACACACACACACACACACACACACACACACACACACACACACACACACACAGACAAACACCACATGCAGGTGATATGGCAGATGGCATTCAGATTAGACAATTATAGTGGTAGTTATACATCTCTGAGTTGCACACAACAGCATGCATGTGCTATAGCAGACGGCATGCACCTTACACAATTATAGTGGTAGTTAGCATACATACCTGTATTGCACCGTTTGTGTTAGTAGCTTAAACCCTTTTTGTTGGCCGCCACCCCTATGTGTGAGGACTTGAGCAGAAGGGTATGTTGACTGAATACTATGTTTACCCGAGCCCTAGCTTGCATATCTCCCCCAAAGCAGTGCATATCTGTTCAACATTATTCCGCCTACCCATGAGCTGAGTCTACAGACATTGTGCATGTGGCTGTACACACGTTTGACATGGCTGTCCCTACTTTGCAATGGTGCCACAGACCAGCACAGGTTTACAGTACACAGGCCTTATTTGTGGTGTATGACCTTGCCAGTCACATATAGTATGACATGTCTTCTGCTGACGTATTGAATGACATGCATACATGTGTAACACAACGGTGTCCTTTCCAATCTACAGTACGGTAATTGTGTCCCAATGCAGGGACGTGTTATGCTAACATGGGCCTTCAGCTGACGCAATGTTGTCTGTCCACCCTGCAAATATGCAGTGACATACTGCACATTGAGCTGATGTGCAAAGCCATTGCAGGGCATCATGTGGCTTCACAATTGCTATACAGTGTGAGTTACTGACACAGTTCATAGCCATGACTATGTTCATATACAATGCATATCTAATGTGGAATGTAACCCACATCACTGAGGTGTATACACACTAAACCCTAATGTGGAATGTGTAACACAGGTCACAGAATGGTATACGGATGACACCCCTGCACATCTTCAACCATATTACTGATGCCTGGCAACTATGCCCACACATGGCTAACTTAGCAGTACTCTATGTCCCACATGCCATCTGTCTACCTCACACACATGAGGAGCAGGCATGACAGTGATGCCTGACACCAGCAAGGTGAATGTACTGTATCTGTGGCCTGATGTGGTTGTATGTGTATGTTGTCTAACACATGTATGTATTTGTATACTGTATAGGTGAATGCTTTCATGTCATGACACACTCAAGATGTTCAAGACATGTTATGTGTTGGTTTCATGGTATGCCTACACAAACTGTGCACAGGCCTGTATGATGTTTAGTGTTTCCCATCTGCAATATCACCATTACACAAAGGCCATAGTTGTATTGTGTCGAGCCAATGTACAACAGGGTGTACACACATGTACATCACTTCTACTGTGTGTGTTGCTTCATGTTTCTGGCCATCTTCCATGGCCATGTGTACACATGTTCTGTCCAATGGTTGTGATGGCCATCTTATTTCACATGTCAGTGTTATCCCATATGACATACACCCATAGATGTCATATGCTCCACTGAGGACAGGGTTATGCAGACAAAGGGTGGTGTGTATGGGATGTGAGACGTCATGTTTTGCAGGATAGTTGAGCAGTGTTGCAGTCAGCCTACTACATGTCATGGACATGTCAGATAGCACACGACATTGTGTGACATTCATAGCAAAGGTATAATCCACAAGGATGTATCCTGTGGGCCGGTCATACTCCAGCTCCAACACATTTAGATGTGTGCACACATATGCTCTCTGTACAGTACTGTTTGTATTCCCAACATGTGTAATGCTGATATGTAGAACACGTCCCTACAGTGAACCACACCTCCACCATTGTATTCACAGTTGTCCACACATCTGGCAATGACAGTTTGGAAGGTTTAGTGTAGGTGTTTCATATAGTCTTCAATTGTTTCACATGGGCAACCACTGTGATGCATTTCAGGTCTGACCAGTGTCTATTAACAGGACCACCATACATTATGTGTACGTGCGTTATGGCAGATAGCATGCAGTTAATATGATCTATGCATTATAAAGATTGGTAAATAATAACAATCTCACCTGACACAGGCTGCTGTCACTGCAAAACACCAGAGGTACCTAAACAGGAGTGCCACCGCAGTAAGATCATTATCCATACCTGTGTGATAGCTACAGGGTGCAATGTCCATGTTAGCACATAAGCCAGTACAATACACTATACTATGGAGTATGTACATCTGTGCATACATAGAGTAGCAGACTATAGTATGTGGCATCTGTACATACATAAATAAATAAAAATAAAAGTAAGAAAACTGCAAAGTTGAGGCTCCAGCTAAACAGTCCAAAAGCATTCAGGATATATATCCAAAATATCCAAATTTTCTTCACAAAAACGAAGCAGAGATCTGGATTCCACTATAACACAGCTTTAATAGTACAAAAGAGCTTTCACAAGTTGCTTCTTCAGGTGTATAACATTCAATGAAAAAACATACCTTATATAATCCTAAACTCAGTCACATGACTCTAATATACAGTTTTAAAGGCATATACACATTCTACTAATCAACATTATTAATTAAACTCTCATTTAAAAACATAAAAGACTTTAAAAATACATATATATATATATATACATACATATATATATATATATATATATATATATATATATATATATATATGTATATATATGAATATAGAAAAAATGTATGTATAGAAAAATATATATGAGGAGAGAATCAACACTTTATCTGTTTAGAGGCCTCTTTTTCAACACGGGTCTCATAGGGACAGAATCATTCAAACCATGTCCTGAACTGGCCCTTAACCTAACGATCCAATTGGCTTCCTTCTCTTCAGTCCTAGCTTTAATAGCATATCTGACAGTCTGAGAGTTAGTGCAAGATGTGACACTACACATGTAGTATAGTTGGCTACTTGTCAGATATGCTACAAATTCTACGTAGGGAAGACAGATCGCCCATTAAAAGATAGAATTAGGGAGCATGTGTATCATATAAAGAAAAAAGGTAATTTCACTGCATTGGCAAAGCATATAATAGCCACTAATGAACAACATGCTTTCAAATTCGTTGTTCTAGGGAGAACATATACTGACATAAGAGGGGATGATATTAAAGCTAGGACTGAAGGTTTGAATGATTCTGTCCCTGTGAGACTCGTGTTGAAAAAGAGGCCTCTAAACAGATAAAATGTTGATTCCCTCCTCATATATATTTTTCTATACATACATTTTTTTCTATATTTATATATACATATATATATATATATATATATATATCTATCTATATATATATATATATATATATATATATATATATATATATATATATATATATATATATATATATGTATATATATATATATATATATATATATATTGTATTTTTAAAGTATTTTATGTTTTTAAATGAGAGTTTAATTAATAATGTTTATTAGTAGAATGTGTATATGCCTTTAAAACTGTATATTAGAGTCATGTGACTGAGTTTAGGATTATATAAGGTGTGTTTTTTCAATGAATGTTATACACCTGAAGAAGCAACTTGTGAAAGCGCTTGCGTACTATTAAAACTGTGTTATAGTGGAATCCAGATCTCTGGTTCGTTTTTGTGGAGTTTAAAGAAAATTTGGATATTTTGGATATATATCCTGAATGCTTTTGGACTGTTGAGCTGGAGCCTCACCTTTGCAGTTTTCTTCCTTTTATTTTTATTTGTGGTTTTCTTGTGCATCTCTGCAAAGGTGCCTTGTTTAAATTGGGTTGTTTTTCTCACATCTGTACATACATGCCTTGCATATGATGTTACATTACATATTGTACAGTAACACATGTAACTATGTGAAATATAGTTGTGTTATATGTGCAGTACTGACTTACCAGGCAACACCAGGTTGAGAGACACCCACCACCACAATACCAGCTAAAGCTTGTGGATGGAGGTCTACAGGTGTCCCCAGGTTGGCCAGTAGCTCCTCGGTACGTGTGAGTGGGGGTTGGGTGAGTGCCCCCCCACCTATTGCACCTTGTTCCCTGGCGATTGCATCAGCACACTATTTCACCCATCTTATGAGGTCAGTGCAGTGTCAAAGCACCTGCTGATAGGTGCGATTGTGAACGCCAACATCATTTACACTCCTGTGGAGATCCTCCCACAGGGCATCCCGCTGCTGTGCATCCTGTGGCACATGGCTGAAGAGTGTTGTATGGTTGTCGAGGAGGTAAGGGATGAGGACCTCATCATACAAGCAGGTGTACTCTGGCAGCCTGCTACGTGGCATACCTGGAAGACATAATGATGGAGACAGGTCACAGTAACTCACAGAGAAGTAGAGAAGTGCAGCTGAACATACATGTGTATCACATTTATTAAGATTACAAATAAGTCTTTGCAAATCTACATGACACTAACACCACTGACATGTTTAAGTCACACACTTTTGACACTTACTGGTGATGTGATGCTATTGCCATATATGTGTGTGTCATGTGATGACATTGCTCATACTCCATGTGGATGTTGTCTTGATGTGGGCATGTCTGTTTGCCTGTACTGGTGTCTTTACCTATCATCACATGCCTGTGTGTGTTCACATTAATGCAGTCAACCTTAATGCTGTGTATATGTCACATATATAGTCATACATAGCTGTTAGGGATATGACCTATGACCCTGCAGACTTGCAAGCATGTATGTGTTTTAACATATACATCTACATGGCACTGTACAGCTGTGTAGCATCCTGCCATGTATTGCCTGTGTTGCACATGTATAACACATGGGACAATAGCTAGCCTGATTGTATTTGCAGGGTTGGATATCAACTATAGCATGTATGGTCATAGTGATCTAGTAGGCTATATGCCCTGGGCCATTTATGAACCTAGGCAAACAGGTTACCTAGCTGTAGGCAGCAGACAGGTAAGTTTCAGTGGCCAGTTCAAGCAGTGCCACAGAGCTGATCCACAGGGTTACTGATATATTTGGCATGCGGACATCAGACCATGTTACAGAGAGGGGTGATGTGCAGCTTCGCTGGACAGGGATGCGTAGTATGGCAAGAGTATGTTAAGTGTATGGAACAGAGATCTGTCAGGCATGTTGTGATCCTTGTACTAGAAAGGTGGATGTCCATGACATATGTGTTTATTTGGGATCAGGATGTGTTAAGTGTAGCATGTCCAACACCTCTGGGTTGGACATGGCTTTATTCCAGGTGGGCTGCATGCTACATAGTGGAGCTAGGGATTGGGAAGGGCAGTGTAGGCCATCTACACATGGGCAATAACCCTTAAAGGAAATATGTGGTCTATTATGGATCACATGAGTGTTGAGTATGGCTGAGCAATTATCTCTATATTCCTGGATGGCACCCTGTCATGATTAGGTGTGCCACATATGACTACCTGACTGGGGTGGTGAAGTAACTATCAAAGTAAAGACTACTGTCCAGCTGCATCCCATACACACACAGTTGCCATTATGCTGACCGCTTCCTAGGTGGTGGTTCATGAGTTCAGGGTTTTTAACATAGGGGATGACAATGCAATACTTAGCTGTCAGATTGTGGCCATACATCACACACCACACATCTGACATACAAAGGCCCTTCTGTATGTTGAACGCAGCACACATTGAGTCAACTATTGCTCCTAGTTCATAGTGATTTGCAAACATCAATAGGCAGATGCCTTCTGTGTTAGTCTGTGTGGTATAGATAACAAAGTGGGGGTGTACCAGAAATGAACCCTGTATTAGTGTGGCTGGCACTGGTTTGATGTGCATGTATTAGTCAGACACCTTCTGTAGTGTTGGGTCTTCCAGCAGTCCAGTTGCCAACCACTCCTGTGACATAGGAATATACACCTAGTTTACTGAGTGTAGCTGGAACATAGTATAGGTGATGGTGTCCTACGACCTGACAAGGCCATGATATATTCAGTGTGAATCGACCCTACTATCATCTACATCTGTACTGAGTAGATCAAATATGTTGATCACGGTTCATGGCCTTACAGACCAGACTCAGCAGGGTAGTTGTGCACAATTTCCAATTATCAGTGGTGTCTCCCCCTTTGTGGGGTGTGACAACTGTGGCTGTGCACTATTCGGTGTGTACACAGCCTGACATGGAGCTATGATTGAACATGATGTATATGTGGATAGCTGATTGTTCTTACATTTGTGTAGGATACACCCTGGAATGTTGACAGGTTCCATGAAAGCTGTATGTATGGCTTTAGAGAGTGCAGCTTGTACCTGCATAGTTGTTATTACAGGGACCGTGTAGTGTACATGGATATTTAACTAAGTGTACCTGTTGGGGAGGGGGGTGGGAGTGTGTTTAGGTTCTCCAAGACTTTATCTGGAAGAACAGGTGCTATTTCTGTAGGTGCAGTACTTCCCATGCCATAGTGCTGTGCAGCACAGCAGGTCTTGTTGTTGCCATTACGATTAATGACACAGCTATAGAATGCTCTGTGCTTGGCCTCATAATATGTGGCTGATTAGTTTCACAGTAGCTTTGTGTGGTTTAATATGGTGTATCTGTTACTGAGGCTGACCAGGGATCACCTACACTCACGTGTGTTCACTCTTGCAACAGTTACTACCTTCTGTGGTACAGTTTAAAGCATGGTACCACCAGTTTACCTTCTTGTTTGTGTTTAGTTGAATCTTGGTTCTGTTTCAATGGCACAATCACTGCTTGTATGTGACTGCTTAAGGTTCATTTGTGTAGGATTCAGCATTTGCACATGCATTGTCCATCTGCATGGGTGCCATGACAGTCACCACTTTGGTCTTAGGAAACATAACATTGGCATTGGAGCCTGACTATGTGTAGCATACTGTTAGCCCTGTTTTTGTGACTACTGTGATCCAGGTCATTGGGGTTGATGGAATCCAACATGCATTGAGCGCAGGTGTTGGTACATGAGGAGTCTTCCCAGTTCATAATGGAATAGTTGAGAGTAGCCATTATTATGGTTTTCTATCTCAGACCTAATCTTCCCCATTACAGCACATTATGACAGTTGGGAAATCCGCGGCATTGTGGGTGATCTGATGCAAGGTGCAATTTGAATTCCACTTTAGCACAAAGGTAGTTGCTCAGCATAATGCATCTGAAGTTATGCAAGTGCAACTAGCGTGGGGGTGTACATATCCTTCAGGAATATGGAAACACCTACTGCCCGTGTGTTCCAATAAAGGATAATGGGTAAGAGGTGAGGTATGTGTTATAACATGGTCATGCAGGTGTCGCATTGAAACATGTCTCAACCACTGCACAGATATGTTCTCCATGTTAGGGATTGACATATGTGAGCCAATATAGTGTTTCTGACATGTATCATTGAGTAGCGAGACCCGCAGTTTATTGCTTGACTGTCCCTGTAACAGCAGTGGACCTTCACTTGAACTGTGCATGATGAAGGCACTTAGGGGAAGCATGAGCCCTAGGCACTCTCCAGATTCCCAGGGGTGACAGGTGTATGCCCTGTCTGGCAAAGCATCATGGTCTGTCAACCATGTTATCCCAGGCAGACAGATACTAGATACACTTTGACTTGCACTGCTACACTAGACAATTGTGGAATACAATCCTTCTGTCCCTGTACTGCAGTATCATTCTGGCCAATGGCAGAATGCTACCCAGGCCTTGGGACATACATGCATGGGCTACAAGACCTGACAGTTCCTACATGTGTTTCCATGCAGTCCAGGCTACGGCATCACAGGTTCTGCACAACAACATGGAATATGCCAGAGTCATGTGTATAGTTCAGAAGGTGGTCTGAGTGTATGGGTATGTGTCTAATTATGGCAGACAGGCAGCTGACCGTTTGTATGCCCACGTATAGGTTGGTGTGTAACATAGTGCTAGAGTTTGCATTCACAAATGAGTACTGTTGAGCATGTTTCCAGCCACGTGTTCTGAGGTGTGGTACAATTATGCAAACTATGTCATACAGTTTGTGTATTTCATTGTCTGTCTATTCCAGCTTGGGAGGTCACTTGTTTGGCCAGATACTTAGAAGCGTCTGTGAATGTGTGTGATTTCTGGTAAAGTGTGTGTGTGTCCCTACTGTGTTCTGGTAAGGGTATGTGTTGGTTGTGATGATGAGATGCATATGTTAGCCTACACCTCATGACTGTCCAGTCCAGTCATGGCTGTAGACTGGGCTGCCTTCCAGCTTACCCCTGTAGCTGCATCCCAAACAATGTGTGGGGCGTGGTGTTAGGTAGGTTTGACAGTGTACATGGCATAGAGATTACATTCCCGCAGGATGGCCTCATACACAAAACTGACATTAGTAAACACCAGTAGCTGACTAGTGGACATGCCTGTATTAGCATTCAGTACTACAAGTACCAAGTACTGCATTTAGTTTACTTATTGCTTATGCAGATGTTTTAGACAGTGATGCTCACATGTAAATATTTGTGTTATGGACGTGACAACACTGGCTATTACGGAAACAGTGTAACTACCTTTAGCAGCAATCCTCCTCTGAGGAGCACATCACATCCTGTTAGTTGATTACAGATGACGCAATTGTCTACAGGTCTGTTCCCTTCTCTGGGTATATACTCACATATCCACCAGAACCATGAGCTCTTCTGGGCACAGACACCCACTCTCCAAACAGAGTCATTCATCAATAGACTCTGATGCCACTATCAACATGATCAGGATATAATCAGATAGTGTAAGTCATCACCTATGAAGCGGCTATTACACATGGGCAGCAGTCTCCTACATCTTACACTCCTACTGCAGATGTTACACTGGAGTTAAAGATGATATGCAACCTGTTTCATTACCAGTACTGTGCACTACCTTACATACAGTATGTGCAAACGGCTGTTAGGTTGACAATGAGAGGTTTGGCTACACAAACCTGGTAGTTCAATCAGTGTGTCTCTACTCTCAATATCCACTCTATGTAGGTGTGCACATAGCCATTTGGGCCAGCCCTGCAACAAGGGTCAGTACACATTTACATAACATGTACACATGCACAACTGTTATTACTTGCAAACGATACTAGAGAGGACCAGCCCTGTAACAAGGGTCACTACACGTTTGCATAACATGTACACATGCACAGCTGTTATTGCTTGCAGACAATACTAGAGAGGTGGATATTACATGTGTTATGTGCATGGATAGTTACCTAGCTCTTCCAATTATCTTTGCTTTCATGCTGCTAAAGTGTCAAATTAATACAAATGATATGTATCCTGTTATTGAGTATTGTAATTGCCAATAGACATAGCTACTGTTTGCATAACATAACAGAACTGCTATGTAGAATGGAATACAGATCTGCCTAAATACTGTACATTACACAGTTATTGGCACAATATCCCACAATGCACACCATATTTGCACAGTAAGCCCACCTTTGACATGATCATCTTACGTATACACCCATTCATATGTCGACTGTTACAATATATCGACATATATTATCCCCTGTTATAGCACATACTTGTTGGACCAGTCCTGACACTGACAGTGGCTGGAAGCGAATTGGTGAGTTCCAAACCCATATCATCCCTTGTGGTGTATGTGGAGTTTGCCTTGTGACCTACAGCAGTACACACATAGAATACTACAAGCACTACTACTACTGCTCAACAACATATCACTACAAGATAGCTATTTCCACTATATGCATTGATTACATTGTAATTCTTACAGAACAGGTACTACATACACAGACATACTACATGTTATACATACCTTCTTAGTAACTGGAGGTGTTATTGACTAGTATAAAACTCGTTTTCGGTTCATCTTTCAGTGTTTTGTACTGTCCTACAGGTAGATACAGATGGTTTGAATGTGTGACAAGGCAACCTTTTATAGTTACAGATCAGTGACATGTGCTATCCCGATAACCAATTGGTGTTCCTAAGTAGCTAATTACATGCACATCAGCTGCTGCTACTGCCTTAGCTAATACCATGGCAACAGTGGAGTATAATTGAGTACTCCACTTGGACGTTGTCCCTTTGCCTTACTTGTGAGGAAGACAGCCTGGAAGTGTTGTTTGGAATCTATTACAACAGCTGCATGGAGACGAACAGTAATATATTGTGTGTAACGCCTAGAGGATTTGGTCTAAATGTGAGTACTGCTGTTATATTTCTAAACATTGCTACTTGTGCAGGGTTTGTCTGTACCTAATACTTCTGCATATGTTTCAGTCTGGCCAGGTTGTTTGACCAGCTCAAGGCTGCATAGCTATGCATATAATGTTAGGGGGTTTACAGTGTGCTTACCAGACATATTTAGTTTGGTGTTACTGTGTATTATACTGTGCTGATAATCAGTACTCGGTAACACTTCCTGGTGTACAAACCTTTCAACCCTCTGAAATGGGATTAGTTCATACAAACCCTGTTACATCAGCAGCTGTTCAATTGTATAACAGCAACTATTTCACATAGGGCCATGTTAGTGTGTCTGTGTCCAGGTATGTTAAGGTTTCAGCAGATGTTGTACAGTAGTTGAATAATTGGTTATGGTATGACAGTATGTATTGATGTAATTATTTTGGTTGTGGGGTAGATGTTGGTGGGTGTACATAGCACATGCAGGTATGTAGGAACCCCTTTTATACAACATCTATATGTGTGTGGGTGTTATTTCCCTATGTGAACACCTATCCATTAGTGGACTAATACTATGGTAATTGCAGGCTGATTCATTAAGGCACTGTTAAATGCGTTGTGCAAACCCGTGGAAACCCATGATTGGATACTAGTCAGTAAGAGCCCCCAGTCATATATAGCAGGCTGCTTATCAGATAGCCTCAGTGATCACTCCCCAACATTCTTACTCAAAAAGTACCTATGCCAAGCAAAACCTGTCACCTACCGTCAAATATGTAAAAATGTAAAAAACTAAACTTTAATCCACTCACATTCATCTCATCCCTCAAAGAATGTAACTGGCATCCTCTAAAGTACATCAGTCTTGATGATGCAGTTGAATTTTTTAATACTACCTTCCTGAGCATCCTTAATTACCATGCCCCCATAAGACTTTCCAGAACCAAAGCACAACCCTCCCCATGGCTACAGAAAACCACTAAGTCAGAAATGAAAAACAGGGATAAAGCCTGGGAGCACTGGTGCAAAACCAAAACCCCCTCAACTAGACAGAAATTCCTAGAACTACACAACAGAGTCAAAAAGCTAATAAAACAGGACAAATTCCTATAATACCAGTCTGCCCTAGACTCCTCCCAACACATCCCCAAACAATTCTGGTCCTCCATAAACTCCATCCTCCACTCAGGTAAAGTCAGTACCCCTCCTCCTAACATCCCTCACTCCTCCGAAAATATTGCTACATCATTCAACACACACTTCACACAAACCATACTATCACTAGCTAAACAACACAAAACCCTCTCCCCTCCAACCCACGCCTTCAACTAGTAATCTCCCCACTGCCTTTTCTTTTTCCCCTGTACCTACCTCCAACATAAAAAAAACTCTTAACTAAACTTACGCCCACCAAATTAGCAGCAGACAACCTCCCAAGTGAGTACCTACAAATCACAGCTGATGCTCTGGCCTACCCACTATCCATCCTGATTAACCGATCTCTGTCAGAAAGTTACGTTCCCACACTGTGGAAAGTATCACATATAATTCCCCTCCACAAAGGCGGCCCCTCCACAGAACTAACCAATTACTGCCCCATAGCTATTCTCTCTCCACTCTCCAAAATACTAGAGAGATGCATACACACCCAGGTCTCAGACTACCTCCTTACTAAAACCTCCTTTCCAATACTCAGCATGGTTTCCGACCAAACCATAGCACCACCACTGCCTTACTCTCCTTTACTAACACTATCCTTCAGTATAAAAACAATGGCTATCTCTCCTCGGCTACTTTCCTAGACCTATCTAAAGCATTTGACATGGTCCCACGCAAACAACTCAGCGCTGTCCTCAGTAACCTATCTGTCTGACCACCAACAATCCGTTGTATGACAGAATGACATATCTCCCCAACTACCTGTCTCCATAGGGTCTATATTATATCCTCGTACACTTAAAAAAGCGAACGCTGATTGATCAAACTTATTTTTGCGAAACTGCAAAATATCGAAGCAGCAGAAACTCAAATTTTTTCCTAGGGAAAGAATTCGGTTGTCCGTTTCTGTTGCTTCAGTATTTTCAGTGTTATGGAGGAAAGTTACCAGTCGGATTCAGGTAAGTGTGCGATTATGTGGATGTGAGTGTTAGGTGATTTAGGTGAGTTAGGCTTAGGGTTTGGGTTAGGTGTGTGTGCGATTGAGTGGACCTGAGGGTTAGGGCGGATTTAAGTGAGTTAGGGTTAGGGAGCGGGTGAGGTGAGTGTGCGATAGTGACGGACCTTAGGGTTAGGATTTGGGTTAAGGTAAGTGGGTAGTTAGTGGTGTGTGCATAGTTTAGTGTAGGGTTAGGTATCAGATTTTAGGTGTATGTGTGTGGATTTCTGTTTGTTTGGTGTGCTTGTGTTGTGTGTATGTGTTTTGGATCAGCGATTTTTTTCCCTGGGAAAAAATCGCTGATCTGAAAGTTCGAGATTGTAAGCTTTCGCTTAAATTAGGTTGATCAATCAGCATTCTCTTTTTTAAGCATTCAATGATATAATCTAGACCCTCTCCATAGGAGTTCCCCAAGGATTCATCCTTGGACCCCTACTCTTCTTACTCTTCTCTGTTTTTACCAATAATCTAGCCTCTGCCACCAAACATGGCTCACTCATACAATACGCAGATGACTCAACCATCATCTGCTCAGCCCAGTCCCTACCCAAACTGCAAAAAGTCACACAGAAAGCCTTTTTCTCTGTTGAAACTTGGTTATCCGATGCTCAATTAATACTCAACCCAAACAAAACTAAACTACTCATCTTCCAACCCACCAAACATACTCACAACAACTCTCACTTTAACATCACAGCAAAAGACAACACCACTATATACCCAACTGAACACACCAAATTGCTAGGAGCTGAAATAGACAATAAACTAAAATTTGACATCCACATTTCCATGACCATAAAAAAAGTCCAGAAAAAACTAAGAGCATTATACAGAAATAAGCAACTTCTCACCAAAGCAGCAAAGATTTCAATAGCAAAATCCCACCATATCTCCACCCTACTTTATGCCTCTCCAATATATACCAACCTAAGGCAATGTGATCTAAACAAGCTAGAGACCTGCTACAACAAAATTGCCAAATTCACCACAGGGCATCCTACCGTAGTCACCACTGTCTCTCACTTGCTGAACTGGGCTGGCTTGAACTCCCTCACCTCCTTCAATGGTATCAACTCTCACTCGCCCCCAAACTAGTAAACCATCCACTAAATGTCCGATCCCTCCAGAATCTACTCCAACCCTATCACACCACCAGACCACTAAGATCCAGCAACACAAATCATTTGCAGATCACTTGCAGATCACTAAAGCCAATAACTCTGCTGGTGAAGCACTATTCTCTTGCGTCAAAGCCAAATTATGGAACTCCCTCCCAACCACAATTTTTTCCATACCATCATACTAAAAGCACACCTAAAAACATGATGGCTATGCCCTTGCAACTCCCCCTCTAATATCACCCACCCCATCCAACCACTACTTTTCTTTCCACCCCACTAACTACCTTGATTATAGCAAGCTCAGATGCTTATAAGCCTAGTACTTATTACACAGCAGGAACTTCTTATTGCAACATTTGTTAATGTCTGTTATGTACTTCACAGATAAAGATTCTAATTGTCTACTGATGTACTATGTTCTTCATCTGTAAATATGTTTGTAATTAATTGCTATGTTAATCAAATTGTTAATCGCTATGTAATCCAATGTAATCAAATTGTTAACCGCTATGTAATCCAATGTAACTACTGTCTGTTTATTTTAACTGTGGAGCTTTTCTCCCCGGGACTCTGCTGAAAATAGACTTACGTACAGTCGGATACTCCCAGTCAACAAATGTAAATAAATAAAATAAATAAATAATAACCCGCTTAAGAGTGCTTTAATCCACCTGCATCCAACATCCCTTATTCTGGCCCTCAAAATAACTTAACAGGCCTTGCACCCAGGACCATGAACACCACAGTCACTGACTTTACCACTAAGGCATCTGAGATATGTACAAATGTTATCGTGTTTAGAATATACATTTTACTACAGGCATTTCTCACTACTGAAAACAAATGTGACAGTCAGTTAATGTACATATGTCTGATACATGTTAATGTTCATATGTTTGTGAAAGTAGGTGTTGCAATGTGACATGGCAGGGTTTATTATGAATGAGAAAGGTTCTTGCTTTGTGTCCTTTTTATATTGTCCCCATACTCTATGTATACCCCTCCAGTTCACTTATTGAACATCCAACCCAGGCCCTCTTTGATGCATGATTTAATTACCCATCATTCCTCCCTCACCCCAATCTTCACATACACAACAACCATCCCTTCTATGGTGAGCTAGGTTAATATTAATAGTTATAATACCAGAGCTGCTTTTTTTTGTGTGTACACTCCAATTCCTTTGGAGTGCTATTGATGTAACTGTATAATATATATATATATATATATATATATATATATATATCTATATCTATATATATATATATATATATATATATATATACGTGCAGACATCATTGACATGTATATATATATATATATATCTATATATATATATATATATATATATATATATATATATATATATTTTTTTTTTTTTTCCGTATTAATTTGTAACATTAATACATATGTAGACTGGAATCTGTTGGTTCACAAACTACAGTACATTACAATGTACTGTACATATGTACACAAAGTGATTGTCTCATTTGTGATCATTACAGTGGAATGCATATGGTATAAGGTGTAGTCTCAAGACCATGCAACATGTATGCACCTCAGTTGGCTTAGTGGTAAGTCCCATGACTATAGTGTGCATGGTCCAGGGTTCAACACCTGCGATGCTTTACAAATGTTTTTTACTCCAGAATAAGGTTCATTTAAGTAGTTGTAAGCATGTTTAAAAGTGTTTGTGTGACATTATAGCAGCGGTTAAACACAGTTAAACAAACTTTGTAACATATAACGTGCGCGCAAACACGGCCACATCCGCTAACTACTCAGGATATATACATTTCAGTGAAGTAACATCTCACTATGTGCTTACATAACATTACATTCTCTGTTGACTTTACTCTCCAGCACACATGGGTTTATATGGGTGTTTCGAATGTTTATTATACAGACGATTACTACCTATATATGCAAGCTGTGGTTAAGGTATACTTTTGGACATGATAAACATCCCTGCCTTTATTGGGATTGGGACCTCAAATGCACAGATACTATGCAGATGTTGTAACCATTACACTGTTGACATTAACGTTGCTTCCACCTGTTTCCTATTTAGATGATTTCTATGTGTAAGCTAGGCTAAGCAAAGGGTGGAGGCCACCAAACCCACTGAGCTTCACTTACTCTTGAAATAACAACATATAACTAATGTACTGTGAGACAATATGTTACATTCCTAACTACATTAGGCATAGCCCCTCACTGACACACTTCAAGGGAAACCTTGTTGTGTGAATGGGTAACAGAATATACACCCCTGGGATCATGTGTCCCAGAACTATACAGCCATGAGATGGGGAAGCCTGTCCAGTTTGATAGCTGCGAGACCTGTTGGGGAAATTGAATGGTGTTGAACTGTCACATTAACATGCCCTCTTTAGATCACTAAGTGCCCCTATCACCCTCCACAACCCCAGTCTTCCACAGCTTTCAGCAACTCTGCCTGGAATTCCTTCATTGGCTATGCATGACAGAGGCTCAGTTACTTCATCAATGGTGCGGAGAAAGCCAACACATGGTAGCTATGCTTCTAATTGCCCTTGGGCAGATATGTAGTAGGCTATCTGTGAACCTCTAAAGTGCAGGCCATCACAGCCATAACATGTGAATAAAAGACTTTCAGATCACAATATATAGTGAGTCAGAAAACAGTTAAGTACAGCAAGAACATACAGAACACTGATACTTAGTCACTCCAAAAGCCTATCTTGGAAGCTAAAAGACTTGTATAAGTTTAAGGCTTTCTATTGCTTACCAGTAGGTTACCTACAGGAGAGATGAAAAAAAAGCACAGATGGAAAACATGCATGCAACAATACCATACCGGCCTATGCAATGTAAACTGTGGCTTGCTATGGATCACCCTCCATGACCCAGGGCCACCACTCCACCTACCTGGAGACAGTGGAGAACATGACAGTCCTAATGCACACCCTGGCATTGGTCCATGTCAACTACCATACCATTCACTGGGAAACTTACTCCAGTACTCACTTCCAGACCCAGAGCTTCCTGGAATTTATCACCTCATATGCCCTGTATCAGGTGGCAACCTCCCTAACAAGGGGTGGAAACATACTAGAATTGGTCATCACCAACATGGGCAACAGGTGCACCACAGCAGAGGTTAACCGGTCACTGGTTAGATCTGACCATGAACTATTCACTGTTTCCACACCCAATCATCTCCTCCACTCACGGATACCACAGTGTATACCTTTCCTACAGCTAAATTTATACTACTAGTGACAGGAGTGGGGGGTTTTGCAACCCCCACGCTAAGGGGAAACACTGCTCAAGATACAGACAGATTTACAAATGCAGTCTGTAAGCACCTACACGGATGTATGGATCATGCCATAACTGGTAAACCAAGACTCACTTCTCCTAGACAAGGGCACGAGTCTGGTGGACCTCTGCAGTAAACAGGCTATACTACGGAAGTAGGACAGTGTTCCAGACAAACAGCAAATCCTACGAAGGGCAGACATCTGTGACCACTATTAGTATGATACATAGGTCCCTCATGAAATCATCCAAGGCTAACATCAGCAGGACAATACGCAAGGATTCGAAAGATAACCACAAAGCCTTCTTTGGCTATATCAAGGATCTAAATGGTGACACACAGACTTGCACTGTGCCAGAGAAATATAGCACAAAATATGCTGACCCTACTGATACTGCCAACATCCTTGCAGATGCATTCAGTGCATACTCCCCCCCCTAAAGAGCCCACAACACTACCCGAAAGGTACAGTATCCCACACATCAGAGACACACAGGTGGAAATGGTCCTCCCTAACAGCAGAACACAGTGTCAATGGAGGCAGATGTTGTTCCAGACTGCATCTTGCAAACTGTACAAGACAACCTGACTCCTCACCTAATTAAGCTTTCCAACCTCAGCCTCTCCACAGGCTGCATGCTCATACAATGACACGTGGCAATGGTTATTTCACTCCATCAAGGTGGAATCACAACTGACCATGGTAACTACCACCCCATAAGCCTGACTAGCCTGGTCTGCAATGGTATGGATCTCATCCTCATGGCACTCATTAACAAAGACATTGGTAACCTCTGAACACATGACTAAACCCAGGTCAGCTTGTTCGAGTGCAGTTCATGCCTACTGAACCTGTTTGACGTCTTACATATAGTCACCAGGACGTTAGATGATGGGGGAGGTAGTTCACACATACTACCTGGACCTTGCCAAGGCTTTTGACACCATGCCCCACTCAGGTATTATTGATAAACACACCAGCCTGTACATACATACGTCACAGGTTGGGTTGCCAATGGGCTTACACACAGAACCCACATGGTACTACTAGTGGTCTCCAAGTCCAACTCTTGACTGGTCATGACTGGTGTCCCCTAGGACTCAGTCCTGGGAGCCCTACTGCTTGGCATATACTTCTCAGAGGTACAGGCAAACACAGGTGGACTACGGAAAACCATGTTTGGAAATGACTGCGAACTGGGAGCCATGATCGATAGTCCAGCTGACACAGACATCCCTCAAGGGGCCTCACAGAGACAGTCACAGGGTGTCAACATCATGGCCTCCAGCCAAGTGCCAGTAACGGCATGGCCATTCCATTGTGGAATATTAAGCACCCACATATTAACACAAGTGGTAGCCACTTTAATATGGATGAGGTAATGTGGTATCTGGGGGCTAAGGTAGATAGTGATCTCCCCATTGACAATCATATGTCCACAGTAGTTAGGACATCCTTCTATGTAGGCCATCTGAATTTTAAAGGGTTCCCATCTAGACATACTGGGGTTATTGTGCCCCTTTACACATCAGCAGTGCCATCATAGAGTATAATAACCCATTTGGGATGTACCTCAGAAGGCACTTCCAACAGCTGGGAGGTCCACGAATGTTCCTTGCCAAGGGGAATACTGGCCTCCAACAGATGGCCTATGCAGCCAGACTGAATAAACTCCTGCTTTACTCAGTGCCATCTCATTTACTCAGAGATGATCTCTGCTGGTCAACACAGCCATGTTGAACTCAGGCTTAATGGATATGCTCCACCTATGGGAAACCATGTCACAGTGAGCCACACACTGTAGTGAGCTGAACCTTGCCACAACAATAACTGTAAGATGCTGGAGGGACAGATTCCTGTCACAGACACTCCCCATACTTTGGAACAACATCCCTAACTACATTATACAGATCCCCTCACTAACACTCTGCAAGAGAAACCTTGAAGACTGGATGGGAAGCAGTAGATGCACCCCAGGGATCCCGCCATTGGCTCTGCTACACAGAGTGACAGATAATGAATCAATTGGGTGGCAAAAGCTGACACATTTTGGCTGGGCTTATGAATGGCCTCTGGCAGTTGGCCAAGTACCTAGCTATGAATCTATACATACAGTATCAGAACATGCTGATAGCTTAATTTACTGTTAAGGTGTTGATTTACCTTGTGCCAATGGCAGTTGTGTGTGCAATAGTTGAGTGCTGACTATGTTGGATGTACACATTAGACTGCCTATACATGGCAATTTACAGTTAGTCTTGTGTGTGTGCCATCCATTTTTACTGTGTGTGCAGGTGGAGAAAGGTGTCAGTCCCTAGGTGCCTACACTGTCAGTGTGTGTGCTATATGTTCCCTCTTTGCCAAGGCATGGCCATAATGGACACGCTTCCGTCTGCCTACTGGGGATGGCTCAGGGTGTTCATGGTCTGAGTACCTCTGTGCCTGTGGGGCCCTTGGCAATGTTGGTGGGCTGTGAGGGCCTTCACCATTCTGTCCCTGCTGCAGCTGTTTCCACAGGACCATATTGTGTAGCATGGCACATACTATGAAGATGTGGGCACATGTGCCTGGAGAGTACTGCAAGGCTCCACCAGATATGTCCAAGCAATGGAACCATGATTTCAGCATCCCAAACACACACTCTATGATCATTCTGGTTTGTGCGTGTGCCTCATTATGGCATTCCTGCATGGGTGTGTGTGCATTTCTGATGGGAGTAATCATCCACAGTTCCAGTGCATAGCCAGCATCCTCCAGCAGGAAGCCATTTGGTATGTCCCCCCTGGTAAATAACTGATACAGCTGTGAGGCAAGCCAGATGTGGGTGTCGTGATAGCTTCCAGGGCTGCCAGCATACGCATCCATGATAATGCCCTGCACACAACCTGTTAGTTGATGGAGGGGTATCCTTTGCAGTTTATGTAGCGCCTACCCTGCTCACCGTGTGGTGACTTGATGTGTATGTGCATGCAGTCTATTGCACCCAGTACCTCTGGGTATTCTGCCACATGGTGGAAGAGACACATATTGCTGGCCAACTCCTCCTGCATTCGAAGGAAGTATATGTGCTCATTGGCATGTGGTAACATGGCATCCAGGAACTGGTGTAGTACCCTAGATGCTGATACCTGTGAGATCCTTATGATATCCCCAGTTAGTCTTTGAAAGGTACCTGTAGCTAGTATTCTCAACCTTACACATACCTTCATATCCACTGGGATGGGTTCCCCCTCTGTTTGTTCTGACTCTGAGGCGTGGCCGGCACAGCTCCACAAGTTGCTATAGAATGTCCCTGTCCACCCTGTAATGCTCTACTATCTCCAGATCATGTAGCCCCTGGTAGGTTACCCTGGGTCTGAACACTCTCCTCCTCCTCTGGTGCCTGAGGTGGTCATGTGCATCATCCTCCACACCACCTTCAGTCTCCAACTAATGCTGGTGGATCAAAGCTATGGCAGCCCCTAACATGTACATACTAAAAGTTCCCCATCTGTATACACCATTGGTGCAGAGTGTATGGGAATACACAAATGTGTGTGAGGTAATTTCACACTTTATACTATTGTGCTATGGATGCTGCTGATGTCAGTGCATGTGTATGAGCTATTCCAGCTGCAGCGTGTCTTAATTTTGGGTTTTGCAATGAGTACTGCAATGTGGGGCCTTTACTGTGGAGATATGCTTGCCTGCCTTGATTAATCTGTTACCCTTTAATTCAGTTTTAAACGTGGATCCCCTCCCATTATCAGGCATGCAGCCACCTGCCGTCTTTCTTGTTTTGTACTTTCCCTACCCAGTCATGGCAAAATGTGTCTTGTAGCTGATATACTGCAAATTGGCTTTGTTCTGCTTTGACACTTTACTGTTTTCTTTGCAGTACAGCCCCTCCCCTTTCCTGTTCTGCAGGTAGCTGCTTGCAGCCTTGTTAGCTGTTGTCAATGGCCCATTAGTCATTTGTACTCTGATTTCACTGCTGCAGCATTTCCTTATTTCTTTCCTATATCCTTCCTGTTTCAGCTGCAGTGCGCACCACGCAAACCCATTTACCTGGTTTACGCGCGTTTTCATCTCTGTTCACATGCATACTTGGTTACCTTGTGTAATCTCAGTGAAGCATAGCAAAGGCCAGTTCAACATATCTCAATCCTGCAGCGTTGCCTAGCTAGGGGCAAACCTTTTTAGCAATGCTCCAATGTGCTTACAGCAATGGCAACACACCCTCTCTTGATGTCATCTTTATCTCAAGGGCACACCTCGGTGTTATAACGCTACGCTGTGAGGTGCATCCTTACACCAGTGGGGAATCCGTGATTCACTATTACATCTCTCATTTGCATGGCATTGCCTACTAATTCCTAGCTACCACACATAACACTGGCACAGCCCCTTAGCAACCCTGCGCCATAGTATGGTGTAGCATGCCTGCCATTCACTAACAGCCAAAGTCAGAAAGGTTACCATGAGTTGTAAGCGAAGTGCATACCATGCTGTAACCATTTCTGATTCAGAGACAACTCTACCACAGTGCTAAATCTTTCTGCAGTGGGCAACATCCATGGCCTACTGCAAATATTAATGAGACATTCTGGGAGAGTGGGATATGGTAGTTAGCCTTGTGTTCGCTACTGAAGTGCCTGTGGCAAGGCATTTATGCTGCTGATGCTTGTATTCCCTCAGTAATGCTGGAGGTTAAGGTCAGGGGAGTTTAGTGAACAGGTAATGTTAGGATGTGTATGTCTGCATGTATTTACGAGTGTGGCTGATATGTGGGTGTGTGTGTGAGGGTTATGTAAAGGTATAAGTGATATAAGGTGCGAGTATGTGTGTGTGTGTGTGTGTGTGTGTGTGTGTGTGTGTGTGTGTGTGTGTGTGTGTGTGTGTGTGTGTGTGCGTCTGTCTGGTTTGTGTTTCTGTCTCTCTGTCTGCCTGCCTGTATGTCTGCCTGGGTGGTAGTAAGGAGGGGTTTAGTTAGGGGATAGGTAAGAAAGGTGAATGTGTGTGCGTATAAATATATATATCAGTGCACGTTTGTTCATGAATGGGATCAGGTGAGGGGAGGCTTTACGTGTATGTGTATATATGTGTCTGCCTCTGTCTGTATATCTGTCTGCCCATCTATCTGCCTGGATGGTCACACTTGGGGAATAAGTAGGGAAGGTGTGTTTATATGTGTGTTGATGAATGACTGTTTATGTTGATGAGTGTGATCAGGTATAGAGGGGGGCTTTGTTTGTATGTGCGTGTGTGCGCGCGCGTGTGTGTGTGTGTGTGTGTGTGTGTGTGTGTGTGTGTGTGTGTGTGTGTGTGTGTCTGTGTGTGTGTGTGTGTCTGTGTGTCTGTGTGTGTATGTCTATGTGTGTGACTGAAAATGTGCTTGTCTGTAAGAGAGAATAAATAGGAGAGATGCCTGTGCCAATGCGATGTATGAGCTGCCAGTGTTGACTGTCACAAGAAAATGCTGATTTGCACACATGGTACTTAAGGGTGATAATGTAAACTAATAAATGGCTTAATGGCATTTTTTTCTTGTAAATGTCATAACATTATGAATGGAAAATAATGTAATTATTCCTAGATATATCTCTCTGTTCTTTATAGTTATCTCATGCGGAAGTCTATCATCCCCACCCAATGGCAATAAAATTGGAACCTTAACAACATATGGAGCAACAGCCATCTTTACTTGCAACACAGGATACACTCTGGTGGGATCTCACATCCGAGAATGCCAAGCAAATGGGCTCTGGAGTGGTGCCGAAACGAGCTGTTTAGGTAATCCTTTTTCTGGTATAAATATGATCTATTTATGTAACAAAGTATTAATCAGCCTTGCAGAAGATGTGCATGAAACAAACTGCAGCATGTACAAGTTTTTTTAATTATCCTGTTTTATTTTGCAGGTTTCATCATGCAGTTGATTCACTAAAAGTGCTTATATGGTTTCCAGCATTAATATGATTTATTCCTTTTATGGACTGAAATTATGCATTTTGGAAAAAAAACTAATTTTCCTACCTGAACATTTTCCTTTTCTTTTCTCTCATTTATATTTTCTTAACTACGTAAGCTGGTTGATTCGTGGACCTTTTCATCTATGAGCTAAACCATAGTCATAAGGCTATATATAATGATAATATGTTTGGTTGAAACAAACTTTTATCAAAAAATTCTTAGACTGCATACGTGGTCATGCATAAGATATGTCAGGTGGTGGAAAGGGTACCTTATGCACCATTGAATGTAAGCTAAGTGGCGGTGGATAATAATGGAAAATCTTTGCATGTGGGTGGTATTGTTAGATTAAAGAATAAAAAAGAGGATAGATGTTTGAATGGGCAGTTACTGTATGTGTTTTATGAGTGTGTGCGTGTGTGTGTATGTGTGTGCGTGTGTGTGTGTGTGTGTGTGTGTGTGTGTGTGTGTGTGTGTGTGTGTGCGTGCATGTGTGTGCGTGTGTGTGTTTATGTGCGTGTGTGTATGTATGGTTATGTGTGTGGGGGGGGTTAGAGTTAGGGTTAGGGTTAAAGTAAAGGCTAGGGAAGGGACCAGATGTTTTGGTTTGACTGGGTAGCTGTGTATTTTGTGAGTGTGTGTGTGTGTGTGTGTGTGTGTGTGTGTGTGTGTGTGTGTGTGTGTGTGTGTGTGTGTGTGTGTGTGTGTGCGTGTGTGTGTGTGTGTATGTATGGTTATGTGTGGGGGGGGTTAGAGTTAGGGTTAGGGTTAAAGTAAAGGCTAGGGAAGGGACCAGATGTTTTGGTTTGACTGGGTAGCTGTGTATTTTGTGAGTGTGTGTGTGTGTGTGTGTGTGTGTGTGTGTGTGTGTGTGTGTGTGTGTGTGTGTCTGCATTGTGTAGTGGTACTGTTAGAGGGTGTTTAGTACCCTAAAGTTTAGGTTTGGGCTTAATGGCAGGGAGTAAAGTTAGGGTTAACTCACTAGAGTAAGGTGGTGCAGGAGGGAAGGGATTCTTTCTAAAGTGAAATGTATGCATATTGAAAGGGATATAGTGACACGTTTTTGATGACATTGCTTGTGAAGTTATTAGGGAAAGACAAGAAAAATATGAGCCAGTTCTGACTGTTAACATTGTTGAAAATACTGAAGTTATTGAAACACAGTGTTCAAAGCTGCATGTTTGAATTTTATGGTGGACAGTAAATGCATCAAACATATTGTGGGTGATGATTGAAACATTTTGCAAACAATCAAAGAAATGCATGATGTTTGCAACACATTATCCTTTGTTAGCAAGTGTAAATGCAATTCTAACATTTTATTGGAACAACAAACTGAAAATATTAATTATATTTCCTTAAAAAGTAATTGTATCTATAAATGTGATGCATGCTTAGGATGTCGAATCCCCTCCTCCCCAAGCCAGCTATCAGCTAATCCTTCTGCTTCCATCCTACATTGTCTCTACCTATCCCTCCTAAATTGTCTTGGAGTTGCTCCACCAGGATTGGAACCAATGATCATTAGTATGTCATGGGAACACATATCATCTTTACCGCCAAGGTTACTTGTAATGAGCTACCCTCATCCACCCCATACACAGACACTTACCACACATCATCTTAACTGCCACGGGGTACTTGTTATGAGCTACCCTCATCCTCCCCATACACAGACACTTACTACACATCATCTTTACTGCTAAGGGGACTTGTAATGAGCTACCATCATCTGCTCCGTACACAGACACTTACCACACATCATCTTTACTGCCAAGGGGACTTGTAATGAGATACCCTTATCTGCCCCATACACAGGGACATACCACACATCATCTTTACCACCAAGGTTACTTGTAATGAACTACCCTTATCTGCCCCATACACAGACACTTACCACACGTCATCTTTACTGCCAAGGGGACTTGTAATGAACTACCCTCATCCACCCCATACACAGATACTTACTACACATCATCTTTACTGCCAAGGGGACTTGTAATGAGCTACCCTTATCTGCCCCATACACAGAGACTTACCACACGTCATCTTTACTGTCAAGGGGATTTGTAATGAGATATGCTACCCTCCCCCACCACACACACACTTTCATCTTTTATATTTGAAGTCTTCTCCTCTCAATAAGGAATACCAAACTGAATGTCCTCCCTCCCTCCTGGGATGGACATGCCCTTGCCTGCCTGCCAGTGCCTCAGCCATCCAAGCTATTAATTGAAGCCAGATCACCTGGGTTTTACTTAGGACTTTACCCCTCTAGGCCACAGCGCTGGCTAGATGCATATATATTAATGAAGGCCCAGCTATTCAAATATTAGAATACAAAAAATATTGAAATAAAAGTTTTTTTTTTTTTTTAATTGTAACAACTTTTATTTTATGTGCCTTGCTAAATGTATAACATGTACTTTTTTAAGAAAGAAAGGAAGGCTACCAGGAAGCATTTTGATCAACACTGTGATACTTTTTAGTGTAAAACCAATAATATTGAACTATACAGTAATTCTGAGCTATTTATCAATTTTTAAAAGTTTGTTTTTGCTGTGTTAGATTGTGTTAAGGCAGGAGTTAGGAGTGGTGACTATGACAGACCTTTTATGGCAAGTCTGCATGACTGAATGTTTGAATTAGTTCAAAAAGTGTTCTTAAATTTAGGTGGTGTTTTTAGTGGTAAAATGATTTACTTGAAAGTTGATGTGTCTGTTAAGGAAAGTGTTTAATTTGATTTTCATTTCTGAAAAATCCTTAGTTGATTATATCGATAAAAGTCGAACTGTCGATATTTTTAAAAGACTACTCCTAGCTTAACATTTGGAGTAAGTGAGGACGACTGCTTTTTATACTTGTACTCTACTCCTAAGCTTGACATATGGTGTAAGTGAATTCAGCCAGTGGGTCTGTTTATTCTCATACTGTCTCTTGTTATAGTGTTTAACAGAACTGTGATATCTTGCCTAGGATATGAATATCAATGCCTAGTATTTCTACTGAGTGTGCCTTGTTTTCTGTTTATTTTACTTCTTGTTTCTCTCCACTTTATTTACCCAGTTGAACAACCTGCCTGTATTGTCCTCTAGTGTGAGACTGCCCTGTCGCTGTTGACCAACGTCCTTCACCCACCATATCTACTACTGTCCATTCCTAAACTGAGGAACTGAACCTTAAACCTCCCTATTTGAAGAAAAGTATAACACAAGAAAGTATGTCCTCCTAATACAACAGACTGTTCTAAAGCTAGTTCTGTTTTGAAAACTCAGGTTAATTAATGCTAGTTCTGTTCTGATACTCCAGGGTTTGCTATTATATACTCCCTAGCTAGGTCGACGAGCAGCCAAAGCCCTTCAAGTACTTCTTGCTTGCCCTCTCCTCTTGTGTCCACTTTAAACATAACTCCTTCCCCCCTGTACTTGTGATACCCCAGCTCTGCTACATTTCAGAAGCAGCTACTTCTTGCTATAAATCTTTTGTCCACTAGGTGGCGCCCTTCTCCCGGTCTCTCCCCTCTGATTAAAGCCTCTTCCCTTAGGCTCGCAGGTTTTATCTATTTGTAAGAAACTGCTGCCCCCATATATTTTTCTCTCCTTCCTCCTGTACTCCACTTCACCTACATTTCACTGTCTACTATCACAACCTCCCAGTGCAGCAGTCCCTCCTTGAAGATAAGTATATCATAATTTTCTCTGTCCACTATCACTACTGATTAGGCCCTTACCTTCTACCCATCCCAAAACTTTCCTTACCAGTTCAGCTCTCCACTGATAGTTTTTCCTTGGCCTCTCTCCTTCAGTGGCTCTACCCGCTCCGTTCGCCCTACGGGCTCACTCCGCTCCCCTACCCTACCCCCAAATCTCACCCACCTCCAGTACATCTACATTTATAGTCATCACTGTCTCCTCCCCTGTTGCCCTCAACCTATCCCATATCTTTGCTCCTCCCCCTCCTAGATAAAGCTCTTTTAACTACCGCTCCCCCTCTCTATTCCCTTACCTGACTGCTCTCTCACATACTTCTCCTCCTTATATCTCCAAACTCCCCACACAGTCTCTAACCCTCTTTTAATATCTATCCTACTCTACTCATCCATGTCTCTTCCACATTATCTCACCTCATTTACATGTCTTTTCCTTCTAACTACTCTCTATAATGTGACTTCCTATTCCTCTACCACACTACCCTCCTCTTTCCCACTCCCCTCATCCTCCACTATCTCCTTTCCCCACCCTTCAACACTCCATTTTTATTTAATATCCCCCTCCCTACTTCAACCAAGTCCATTTCATTATTTCAAACTAAAACTCCATACAGTCTATTTAAAATCTCCTGCTATCAAAACTAAATTACATCTCCCTCTTACTTTATGTCTCATTTCAAAGTCTCACCTCCTCTCTCCCTTCTCTTGGCTTGCTCTAGCAGGAGATATCCACCCCAACCCTGGGCCAACACCTGCTAACAATCTCTCTCCCACTACCACCACTAATAGATACAGCCATAAATACCTTAAATTCATTACCATTAATACCCAGAGTATTAATAACAAAATAACAAATTTCCATGCTTGTCTAAATCTCACTGCACCTGACATAGTAGCAGTAACTGAAACCTGGCTAAAAACACAAACTACTAACTCTGAAATTTTACCACCTGGCTTCCAAGCACTTAGATACAATCGCCAAAACAAAAAAGGAGGTAGTGTAGCCTTAGTCTACAACTGCCTGCTAAATCTCAGCCCATACCAAAATCCCATTCCTAAATTTAATAATGCCGAACTAATCATAGGAATCCTCAAAATAAACAACTTTAAAAGTATCTGTATTATAACCATCTATATACCCCCTGGAGACAACTCCTCCACCCTTGAGAATATTCTCTATTGGGCTACAAACAATATCAAGCATGAGACTTACATTCTAAGCGATGCCAATATTGACTGGAATACAATTAATAATAATACTCCCACTCTGTCTAACAATCTTTATAATTTTACTCAACTAATAAACAACATTACCAGACCTAACAAAAATAACCCTCCAGGGTCCATCCTGGACTGGATTCTAGTCAGCCACCCTAACAATATCTGCAACTCTGGTATCTTACCAGACTCAATAAGTGATCATCTCCCAGCCTTTATTAACCAAACTCCCCAACAGCTCCCTCACCAGCATCAATATGCCCACTCTCGTAACCTAACTAATTTTAACCCTTCTATATTCTCTGAAACCCTTAAACTAACAAACTAGGATTCACTAAAAACTCTTCCCCTAGATGAGGCCCTAGAAGTCTTCAATACTACCTTCCTTAAAATCCTAAACTCCCAAGCTCCACCTCGAACAAAACGAATAAAGTACAACTCTGTCCCTTGGCTAACTAAGGACACTAAAACTCTAATGCCACAAAGGGACAAAACTTGGAAACTATACAATAAAAATAAAAACCCAGCTTCAGTCCTTCAATTTAAGCAACTCCGCAATCTCACTAAAAAACTTATCATAAAAGATAAAAAAATCATACTACAACAAACTACAGTCTACCCTCGCAAACAATCCCCAAATATTCTGGAATTCCATCAATTCCCTCTTACACCCAGGTACTAAATCCAATCCCTGTCCAGACAACAATAAGACTGACACAGAAATTGCAACCCTTTTCAACTCCTTTTTTACCAGCTCCATAGCTGAACTGACTAAATCCTTCTCCACTTCCACCCCCAGCCCAAACCCAAAGCCTTCTTCACCATCCTCCCCTCACTACTGCTCCCATAAACCCCCTCCCACTTTTTTTCTACAACCCGTGTCTACCACAGGTATCAAAAAACTTCTTTCCAAACTCAAACCGTGCTCCAATGCCCCCGACAATATCCCATCACTCTTTCTCAAGCTCGCAGCAGATGGCATCGCCATACCTATCAGCATTCTCATCAACAGATCCATCCAAGAATCTTATGTTCCCAAACTTTGGCGAGCTGCCCACATTCTGCCCCTTCATAAAGGAGGCAAAAATAATAGCATTTCTAACTTCCGCCCAATAGCCATTCTTTCCCCAATTTCAAAAGTCCTTCAATAATGTATCCACTGGCAACTCATGCCCCACCTCCTCAATAACCATCTCCTCACTCTTACTCAACACGGGTTTCGTCCTGGCCACAGTACCATTACTGCTCTCCTCTCTTTCCTAGACATTGTCAACCATGCCCGTGAATCTGGAGATATTGTCTCCACTGTTCTTCTTGACCTTTCCAAGGCATTCGACACAATATCCCACACACTCCTTCTCAACCACCTTTCTAACCTCAATCTCTCCCACAATTCCCTTTCTTGGTTCAAAAGTTATCTCTCAGATAGATCCCAAGCTGTGAAATGGAATACAGGTACCTCGAACTTCTTACCGACCCCTACCGGAGTCCCTCAGGGTTCTATTCTCGGACCTCTGCTCTTTAATGTCTTTATCAATGATCTCCACTCTACAATTTGTCATTCTCAAATTGTACAATATGTAGACGACTCCACTGTTATCTGCTCAGCCCCTAGCCTTCCCGAGCTCCAAGCCAAAACCCAATTGGCCTTCACAACCACACTAAATTGGATGCTTCAAAACCATCTTTCCCTTAATGCCAATAAATCACATATCATTCTCTTCTCCCCCTCAAAAGCTCTGCCTCTTGATAAGCCATCCTTCAAAATCTCCAGCATCTCCCAGTCCCCAATAGAAGTTGTTAGTTGTGCAAAATTACTCAGAGTTACCATTGATGAACACCTGAAATTTAATACTCATATTCAACTAAACACAGAAAAAAACCATCAGCAGCTCGGTATGCTTTACAGAAATGCTAACTTTCTATCTTTAGCTTCAAGATAAACACTCGCCACTACCTACCTTCTCCCTGTTCTATTGTATGGTGCTCCTCTTCTAACCAACCTCACCATTTCTATCTCCTCAAAACTTGAAAGTTGCTACTACAAAATCACCAAATTCGCTACTAACTCCACTCATTCTACACACCATTGCATCTGCCTCCGTAGTCTCCAATGGCTAGAACTCCCTAATCATCTCGATTACCTCCAACTTACTACTGCACACAAACTAATTTGTAAACCCACTGCTTGCCCTGCACTATCTAACATCTTGCCCTTCTACACTCCTCTCAGGCCCCTAAGATCTGGCCACCAAAATCTTATTTCAATATACAAACCCAAATGACCTCCTGGCCACCTCCTACTTTCTTATACTACAGCAAAAAAATGGAACTTGCTTCCTCCCCTTTTAAGAGTCACTACAAGCTATGAACAATTCAAATCTCTTCTCCATTCTCACCTCTCCCAAAACTGGAAATGTAATTGTATACTTCCTACCTAGATCTTATTACATCCCAGTTCCAATTTTCCCCCTCCGGTCCCTCTTCTTCAAACTCTCTCCTCAGCTCCCCTCCCTCTACTTCTTTATCTCCTCTCTCTCCCCTGCTTAAACTCTATATTTATTCAATTTAAATTGTCTCCTCCCCACTGCCTACATGCATGCCTATTCTCACAAATGTATCTTTTACCTTTTTCGTAAGATGTACTTTTAGACTCAAACATAAAATGAATCTTAGTCTAACTGTTCTTTTTTATCTTCCTCCTGGCATCTCTTCTGCTTTAAATTCTTTGCATCTCCTTCACTTCTCCTCTGTTTTACTTCTCTTGCATTCAAGATCAATGTATAATTACTTTTTCTCTCTCTCTTCTATGCTAACAATACAATTGTATAAAAATATTAATTTCTTATGTAAACTGCTAAATGTGCTATGTTTTTGGAAATTGTTAAAGGTGTTATGCCGTTAGAACACAGAGTGTTATGTGTGTAATGTATTATTATTATGGAGCTTTTCTCCCCGGGCCTCCACTGAAAACGGGCTTTCAGGCCCAGTGGACTTTCCCGGTTATCAAACTGGAAATAAATAATTAAATAAAAGGGATTAATGAGGAAAAACATGTATGTGGGATCATACAGTATGCTGATGTAATTCCCTTTTAATTTTCTTTTTACATGAGATTGGTTGCCTTATTCTTCTGAAGTTATACCTAAACAGTTTAACCATTACTCTGTTTATAATAATGATAGATTTGCAATGGAGCTTTCCATTCCCTACATTATGTAGGGGTCTTACTTTTGTTAGACATGAAGTACTGTTGAAGTACTCATAGGTTATCATGTCTTTTGTATCTTTTGGCATTCTTTGAACAGGTAGCAGCACCAGATGATGGATTGATAGTACATACAGCTTATTTTGACCTCATTAAATCATTTGACACTGTTATGCATTTGGAAATAACTGATAAAGGTTTTAATTATCAGAATATATTCAGTGACAAAATATTGGTTAAGCCATAGCAGCAGGGCACAATAACTCATGGTGGACGGTAAACTATTTATCCTAATGAAAGGAAACAGTGGTGTATTACAGGACCATTTTCTGGGGCCACTGTTTTTGGGTTATTGTTCTCAGGTATGAAAGTGGGAAATTGTCTTTAGGTTACCAAGTTTAGTGCAAATTAGGTAGCATATATAGCAATTACTTCAGTAAGAAATGTCAAGGTCTCCAAGACTGTATGCAAAAAATGCATACCTCTTACAATATTACTGTGTGTATCATCACTGTAAGTAGTAAACATAGCATTGTGAGACATAACAAAAGGTACAGACTGAAAAGTTAAATGGAATCATAAAAGACATGAAGGCTGTGTTAGGAGCTGGTATTCATAGATGTTAAGTAATACAATCGCTTATGTTATGCTTTCATAGTTTAATAGTATGCCACTACATGTGCATCTCAAATGTTTAAATGTAAAATCATTTTTGAGATGCATATATAGCCACAATATGAGAGAATAACAAACCATCACCTCATGGTAATTAGCCTTCAATATAAGAATAATGTATAGAGGTACCAGTCAGAAATGTCAACATTGACCAGTATATATTAACCAAAGTCAGAAAGGCTTGTTCTGCAGCCTAATTGTAAACGGCATATTTAATCAATCCAGGGGAATGAAATGTACCACTTTTTAACCTCAGTGATCCAAACCATTATTGAATGCAGTGTGTATTTATATCTCTCAAACAAGCTACCTGAAGCAACTTGAAAAAGTACAATGATTGCTTACTGGAAAAAATAATTGGTTTAAAAAACATAAGTTATTCAGAAACACTTCAGGAATTGTCATTATTTCATGTATGTTCAGTTGAATAATTAACATTGTTATGTATCTTAAGGAAACTATAAATAAAGAATAAAACCTGGCATTTGACATTCAGGGAACTGCAATGTGCTTGTTGTAATGTGCACATAAGGAAAGGCCTTAGCCTTTTTCATGAATAAGAACAAGCGTATGTATTTTTTTTTGTAGATAAAATGAAAATTTAATTAATATTTCCACCACAAAGTTTTCACAACATCATTTTCTTCATATAGAATAGCAATGGACCTACCCAAGCCAGTGTGTATTTTTGCAATGTTAACATTGCTTGTTAAATCATTAAAGCGTTCCTTTTTCCCCTTATTTTCATTTCTATAAAGGTTAACTTTGTTTGCAAAAATGTATTGAATATATTCCTCACAACACAGATGAATATTTAATTATACCAGAGACGTAACAAGAATTAGATTTCAAAACTTGCTGGATTAAAACAGTTTCATTCTGAAAAGAAAAAACGATAATGCTGGGGTTGGTATAATAAAGAAGGTGCTTACCTCACAGACAAAAGGTACAGGGTTTGATTCTCACCTAGCTAAGCTCAAAAAGGACCCTGTGGTCATTAGCTTAGTATAAACCTATGGTCCTTTAGCATAATGTTTACTGTACATAAACATATTTTTTAATTGTATTCAGAAACATTTCTGAGATCTGCCAGAGCAAACATCATCCCATATTTTCAGAGCTAATCTGAAGTTAATGTAACCAGATATATTTAGGTATGTATTTCTATGAGAAAATACATCTCCAGTACTGTGCATAAAATATATGGTATTTTTATCAATAGAGACCAATGCAGATACGAAAAATATATGATAATTAAAGACTCATGTTAACAAAGGATTTTGTAGAAACAATTCATAATAATTACGTAAACTGGCCAAATTAGAGGAAGGCGTATTAGCATTGTGCAACATGCATTTCAACATTTATATCCTGTTTACTTGGGCTTAAACCTGCTTTTCTGTAATAGTCTCTAGATGTTTCAGCAATGCATACTCGGTTGATATTTTCACATTGCAATATAATTAGCACCTGAACATCATCAGCATGTCTCAGTGAAGATTATCTGTAGCTTTTTCAAATTCATGTACCGTCTGTCAGCTTCCATGTATGCTAGTACACAGTCCAGCTACAGCAGGAACAGCAGTGCCATTGTTTAAGTTAGCAAACTGTAAAAGTGCATTTTAATGTCCAGCTTACAAAAAGCAGTTATTATCTTTCCTATTGTCCACCACATTATTTGAGCAGCAGATAAGACAAGTTTGTTTGTTTATTTATTTATTTATTTATTTTTTACCAGAAACTTGACGAGTGTCATTGGAATAATATGTTATACAGTGGTCCATTGTTTCCAGGCTTGTCCAGTGGCACATTATGAAAGACTTCTACAAATTGTTCTGATTTTACTCTTGCCAACATAATCAACAGACGTTAAAGATAAGCTTGAATTTAAAACTGATATCATAGAGCAACAGTCCATCATAATGGGAGAATATTCAGTGAGAGCTAGTTTATTGATTACCTCTCATCAGAAGGCCATGTAATATATTGATATGTCATGGCATATATTTGCTTATTTAATACTATCACAGATAAAGGGAAACTCCTATAGGAAGTACAGGTCGTTTCCCTCTTTCAATGATTTGAGAGTTGTATATATCAGTAGCAACTGATGCGGGGTATTCACCATATTAATAAAGGAAAGGTAAAAGGAGCTTCCCTCCCTGTACTTTATAATGAGTATTTCTTACTGTGTTGAGATGGCCTCCTCAATGTAGTGTACAACTTAAGGTTTAGGAAAAATCAATATTTCACATGGCAAATTAATGTCTGGTTCTGGATGACCTGGGCTCTTCTTGAGAATGCTGTCAAACATATTTAGGTTGAACCCTGTCATAGAGTAGTCAGTCCTTCCAGTTTTATCAGTGTCTTGTTCACAAAACAATCTATGTGATGGCGTTTCTGCCAACAGCCGTACCTTTTTATAGTTCATATTGTCAGGACCCCTTGTTCTTCTAATAACATGCATACATGCATACATGCAGGCTTAAATGCATTTTCATTGATTGGTCTACTTGAAGGAGAAAGTTGCACATAAATGCTCATATCTCCCCCTTATTCTTAAAAATTCACAGAGATATCACTTTTTGCTTGATGAGATAAAATAGCCACAGCATGTATTGTATATGATGTAGATTGTAAGCTCAGTTTGTTGTTTGTGGTGATGTGATAATGTTTAGAGATATAGATACATCAATAGATAAAACAAGAGGATCTAAGAAAAGGTTCTAATGCCAAATATTGGATCTGTTTCTCATTGTTGGTATATTTAGATCTACTGATGAACTATTTTTGTTTGGTTCATAATCTGATCACCAGAACCTGCTTTATAAAGGGAGGAATGTCTATCATCAGAATTTTGCTAATGTGCCACCATTTGTAAGCTATTCCCCCCCTCAAATTTCCTCTTCTTAGGATCACAAATGTGATTATCTGCTTGCTCAGTATAGTGACTGCATTTATCTCTAAAGTGATTAAAACACTAGTATATGTGAAGGTCGTTAAATGCAAGCTCACAGTGAGTATCAGGTATGCTTAAATGATGGTCTTTTTTATGAACATGTTCCAGAATCAGTTTACATATCCAATACAAAAAAATCAAGATTGTACTGCTCCACTTATTTGTGAGTTCAGTACTATTAATGGCATCAAAATGCACATAACTAGATACATCAGTGATATAAACACTGATACAGGGCAATAATGTAGATATGTTATGTCATTACAGAGTTGCTTTTCTTTCAAACACTAGGCTGTTTTGTTGTGTCATGGTGAGAAGTCCACACTTTTCTGGTAGAATACTTGACAACAGTGTAGAAATTATTCATTTCCAAAAATCCTGTGTGCCCCCTGTATTTCATTGCACTTGATATATGGCATCGGTAAGGGGTTTAAGAGGAATATTTGCCTTCTCAGACTGCCAGATCTCCACAGGCCAGTTTGTTGACAAATGGAGCTGAACATCCTTAGTTGATTATCACAAATTGAAATGTAAAAGGTTCAAATCTCTTCCTACTGTAGATTAGGTCCAATGGTCATTGATCACTGCCACACTCAGGTAATGTCCTTTATGGAAGATTCATTTCTACTGCTAATGTCAAAAAAAGCAAGACAAACAAACAAAAGAATAAAATGTGGAGACTGCATATTGTATCATTAAATGATAATCTCTGTCTGATGGCTCAGTTCAGTTGAACTGAGGAATAATGTCTTAGCCATATGATCTACTTAAGTCAAACTGATTTAAAGAAGAAAACAGAGCAGTGGACCTGGGATGGTAATAGTACAAGTGCCAGCATTGTTCTCAACCTTTTAATATAGGAATCAGGGACATAGTCAAAAAATAAAAAGGGCAAATGTCCCAATTCAGGGACAGATTCCAAATATTACTCTTCTATACTTAGTTGCTAGAATAAGACATATTCCATTAACATGCATTTTCTGAAGGATATAAATTCTGAAAGCCAAATATCTGTCATTATTTAGTGACTACAATTTTCACTGAAATGCAAAAAAGAAACCCCATAAATTTTATGAGGAATGGATCAAAATTATGAGGTAAAACCATAGACATTCTGCAAAATCTGATACAGTTTAGAGCCATGCTTATCAACCATTTTATGTGGCATAAATAATAATAAAAAAAATGTAACAGTGGGTAAAAGGTGAATGGTTTGTAAAACAATGCAAAAAAAATGTAACAGTGGATAAAAGGTGAATGGTTTGTAAAACAATGCAAAAAAATGTAACAGTGGGTAAAAGGTGAATGGTTTGTAAAACAATGCAAAAAAAATGTAACAGTGGATAAAATGTGAATGGTTTGTAAAACAACGCAAAAAAAATGTAACAGTGGGTAAAAGGTGAATGGTTTGTAAAACAATGCAAAAAAATGTAACAGTGGGTAAAAGGTGAATGGTTTGTAAAACAATGCAAAAAAATGTAACAGTGGGTAAAAGGTGAATGGTTTGTAAAACAATGCAAAAAAAAAAAGTAACAGTGGATAAAAGATGAATGGTTTGTAAAACAATGCAAAAAAATGTAACAGTGGGTAAAAGGTGAATGGTTTGTAAAACAATGCAAAAAAAATGTAACAGTGGATAAAAGGTGAATGGTTTGTAAAACAACGCAAAAAAAATGTAACAGTGGGTAAAAGGTGAATGGTTTGTAAAACAATGCAAAAAAAATGTAACAGTGGGTAAAAGGTGAATGGTTTGTAAAACAATGCAAAAAAAATGTAACAGTGGATAAAAGGTGAATGGTTTGTAAAACAATGCAAAAAAATGTAACAGTGGATAAAAGGTGAATGGTTTGTAAAACAACGCAACAACCACAAAATGAGAAAGATTTTACATAAGATCACAGAACACTGGATCAGTCATCTGATCTCAAGCAGTCTTTCACAGTAATACTGTGCAGGCAGATTCCAACAGCCTCACATGTCAAGGCTATATTTAGTCATTATAAGTTCAGTCCAAATTGGTTGGTTTGTAATTTCTTTCTATAAAGTGAATTGATTTTTTCATAATAGTTAACACCATATGTCTGTAGTCTGAACAGAGAGATTATAAACAACGCAAGCTAAAAAGAGTGGCATTGCTGGAACTGAATTCATCCTCAAGTCTTGGTGAATACCTTCACGAAGTAGACCCAGTTTTTAAAAAATCTCACCAAGAAGACGCTGATATATAGACTGTATTTTATATAGCATGTATCATGGACAGAAGTTGGTTAAAAAATAAAAAAGACAACTGCGTGCACAAGTTCCAAGATAAAAAAAGTGCCCAATCCTGGTAGGTGCAATGGTGCCAGGACTGGAAAAAAAGTGACAGTCTAGAGTCAAGACACAGAAACATTCCTACACTGAGGTTAGGCCACGGTTAGGGGGAAAATGCCCTCCCCCCTGTTGTAGAAGGAAGCAGTGGTCCACAAAACTGACAGGACAAAAACGAGCTATAAAGATGACAGAGTGGATTACTGAGGATAAGGAAGAATTATGCGTTGTTGCTATCATGTAATAAGCCCAGAATATTTAGATAGAAGATATTAAACAGATTTAGAAAAAAAAATAGAGGAAAGAAAAACACTTGCACAAGAAAAACTGTAAAAATCTTCAAATGTAAACTAATACAACAGAGCCATGAAAAACATTATAAACACCAAGAAAGTTTGCACCATTTGGAAAAAGAAGCAGCAGAGGAAATGTGAAAATATAAAGAACAAAACCTAAAGATTTTTGAAAGAAATGAAAAACGAAACATGGACATGGGAAACAAAAAGAGATCTGATATGGTGCAATATATATGGAAAGAGGAAAGTCAAACTAATAAATACTAAAAAAAAAAAAAAAAAAAAAGAAAATCAGCACCAAAGATAGTTGAAGAGAAATACAGGCAAAGGCATCTGGAGATGGAAAATTTCACAATACAAAAATAAGAAAACAAAGTGGCAAAGTAGAAATGAGGAAATGGGGATTAGTAATGAAGAAGTTAAAGAAATAGAAACCGAAGTTATGCATTACCTGCAACATGAAGTATTTAGTGTAGAAAATCCAACTCTGGCATCTTTAGTAGGAAACCAGCACAAAGGTTCAGTTGGAGTTGCACAGCAACGGAAGGAGCAGGAAGCACTGGCAGCTATGACATAGTCAATGCTGTGGAGTGATAGGCCAGTGACTTCCCATATGAAAGAGCAACAGATGATGCAGGATGCCTTGGAAGAGAAAATGCTACAGAAAGATGTTCTGGAACATTTTTTAGAATGTCCCAGGAAACAGGGAACAAAGAATATGTCCTCAGCTTAGGAGAAAATGAACTAATGAAAGAGATTCTTGATTTAACAGGGATAGATAGACATATTAAGATTGATGAAAGAAATAGACTATAGAAAGTCAATAAGACCCAAAATCTTAGACGTCTGATAAAACAAATTAACACAGTAATCAAAACTGTTAGCAGAAATTCATGTGATATAACAGAAGTAAATAGGATATATTACTGTGCATCTAAATTAATAACATATAATGTCTTATCACAAAAACACACAGCAATAAGGGAAAGGAAGGGGAGAAATCAAATGCCATCATGGAAACACTGAGTAGAGAAAACTATAAAGTAATTAAGACAAGAAGTGTGACTGTTAGAAAAGAATAGATGAGGAAACAGATCAACAAAAATAGTCAGAAAGATGGACATGATAAACGCAATCCACAGCATCGGAACAGATCAGGATATGACGTACATTATTGCAAATCATAAACTAAATAGAGTGGCACAGGCAGAAAAACTTAGAAATGTGCAGATGAATATAAGGGGAAGGCACAAAATATACAATTGATTGATGATCCAAAAGGTTTTATAGAGACTTGGGAAACAAAGCAAAAGGAATAGAAACACCACTAATAAAAATATAAAAATGGACACATTTTGCAGAAATATCTGTGAAGACTCTGTGGAATGTAATAGATATGCTGAATGGATTGAAGAAGTAAAAAAAAAATAGTAAGAAGTTCAAATATACAGGATGTGAAATGGGATGAAGTAACAGACAGAGAAACTGAAATAAAATAAGAAAAGCTCCTACCTGGAAAACCCAGGCACAGAAATTACCTAACTTCTGGCTAAAAGTATTAACATCTTTACACAAAGATTTAGCCATGAGTATGAATGACTTATATGCACATCCAAAACAATGGCACCAGCCAGGTTAACAACAGGAAAACAATACTCCTTATTAAGAGTGAATCTTCAAACTATCCTAAAAATCTATAGACCAATAACTTGCCTTCCAACAATGTATAAACTATATATTGGAATTTATGCCAACAGAGTTTATAATCATTTAAAAGAAAACTCAATCTTAACAATAGAACAAAAATAAAAGAAAATAAAGTCGTATGGAACAAAAGATCATTTGTTGTTTAAATAAAGTCACAATGGTGAATTTTAAAAGAGGAAGATTCTAAGTATGGCACGGATAGATTACAAAAAACATTTAATAGTATTCCCTGTTCGTGGATAAAAGAGTTCTTACTGTTGTATGAGATACACCCTATATTGATCAATTACATTACAGTAACCATGAAACAGTGGCAAACCACTTTGCAGCTAAATCATGATAAAGGACAAGTTATTTTCACAGGGATAAAAATTCAAAGCACGATATTCCAGGGTAACTATTTTACCACTTCTCTGTTGTCTTGCCCTTGACTCATTAAGTTTTCTAATTAGCAAACTAGATCATGTTTACAATTTGGCTCCCAGAAAACCACAAATTGTAAAGACTTCTTGTTGTCTTATTATGGAGTATTTAAAACTGTATAGCTCATCAGATGAGGAGCTGAAAGCACAACTGCAAGTAGTCAATACTTTCTCAGATGATATAAGAACATCATCTGGTCATGATAAATGTGCAAAAGCAACATTTAAAGCAGGAAATCTGCAGCACCAAGCAAATATCAGTCTGGGACAGGAATGGGATATAAAGCAACTTGAGCAGTAGTGAGTATATCAATATTTCGGATGAAGGATCAACAATAAAATATGAACAAATGCAAATAAAACTTAGTAAGGAACATTTCAGAAGATTAAAATTAATACTGTAAACAGCCTTAACATATAACAATGGAGCCCAAGCTATAAACCAATTTGCTATTCCTGTTCTAACTTATTGAGTGGCCCCAAAAGATAATTGATCAGTTGGACAGGAAAACAAGAAAAGTACTTCATGCTTGTCAAATGATATATAAAAAACAGAGTATACCAAACCAAGATTATATATTCCTCATTCTGAAGGCGGTATGGGCCTCCTCAAAACTGATTACCTTGTAAAGATCTGCAATCATAGGACTGCATACATATCTGCTGAATTCAACAGATCCAAGCAGAGTGAGTTTTAAAACATGAGAACAACTCTAAGATGACTCCCTGCTTAGTTTAGCAGAAGCATATTGGTGTCAAGCAGGAATGGAAATCAAAGCAGAAGTAAATAAATATCAGACAGCAACTGAATGTGCCAAAAAATAAGAGAAAGAATATAAGGATGAAGCTCAGATGAGAAGGGAAGAAATGTAGAGAAGGCATAAATATAGTTGCAAGTCGAGAGACCTCCTGGAACAATCTCATGCTGATCAGGTTCTGACACAGGAATAGTTTATCAGAGGTGAATTTTTTAAATCAAAAGATGAAAGGTTAATATTGGTGGCTCAGGGTAGTGGACTACATACATATTGGTTTACAGTCCATTGATCATGTGAGAGAAGCAGGCAAATGCAGTTTCTGTAAAACATAACTGGAAACAGTCGATCATCTTGTTGTTGGGTGTGTCACAAACTAATGGCAAAGGGCCTTTTTACTGAAAGGCATAATAATGTGGCAAGATTTTTGCACTGGGGATTGTGCAAACAGTATAATTTTGAAGTAGTTTAAAAAACATTGCAACATGAGCCACATAGCATTATAGAGAATGATGAAGTTTATATCACATGGGATCATCTATTACCAACAGTTCAAAAAATAGATGTGAGAAAACCAGATATAGTAGTCTATGAAAAAAGACAAACGTAGCATTAATCATGCATTAAAAATTGAAATTGCTACACCAAGTGATTACAGTAAATTGCTACATCCAGTGACTACATTGTCTTACATACAGAGAGACACAAAGTCATAAAATACCAGGATTTGCAGGCAGAAATGAGGGCAATGTGGAAGAAGGATACCCAGACAGTTCCAATAGTAGGAGGAGCAATGGGTCTCATGAAAAAAGAATTTACACCTGTATTTAGATATGCTACCAGTACAAATAACTCCATGTGATTTGCAGGAGGAGCTCATATTGGGCACACTGTGGTGCTGGGAAGACCCCTTTTGGCTAACATCAAAGACTGAAACAGTACTAATTTCATTAATTTAAGCCATACTTTGACTAAGGAATGGGGTTCATTCCTGTCATGGTATTAGAAACCCAAAAGACTTGGAGAAATAAAGCCAGCAATTAATGTATAATTTAATGTAGGGTGTTAAGTACTGAGTTAGCATTTTGCATGCATACAGTGAATTACAGAAAGCAGTCTTTCAGATGTCCGGCCCTTATTTTATGTCATAACATTTATTTATTTATTTTTATTTTATTTATTTATTTCACATTTGTTAACCAGGTTAGTCCAACTGAGTTTGAAAACAAACCCATTTTCAGTGGAGACCCAAGGGGAAAAGCCCCAGCAAACATAAGTAAAGATAAAGTGACAATATACAAATATTAAATAACAATCGCAATACAAAATAATTGTAAAAAAGATAAGGTAATTAACTATTTGCATTGTACTGATTGTAAGCAACCCATTTTCAGTAGACACCTAAGGGAAAATAGCCCCAGCAATCAGCGAAAATAAACATACAGGACAAAGGCTATTAAAAACAATGCAAATATGAAATTAATTATAAAGAGAAAAACAAAAGAAAAAATTATGACCATTAAGGGTTGCACGAATAGCAGTGATATAAAATTTACTACATATGAGAGTAAAAACAAAAGATAATCATTGTTCAAAAGAAGGGCAATGTATAGACATTGATAGGAGGTGGGGTGAAAAAAGATAAATAGTGTGGAGAATGGGAGGGGGAGATAAAGGAGGGTGCTGCTATAGTAGTAGAGCTGAGGGTTTAGGAGGTTATTTTAAGCAGAAGTTACTAACAGAGAAAGAAAGTTAGGAGATGCAAGAGGTTATACAGCAGGACAAACTAAGACTATGTGTGGTCAAGGCAACGGCATACTTTCAAGTTTAGTAGGTGGGATTTAAGCTCCTTTTTAAAACAGGGAAAGGAAAGGTTGGCTGTAATATGGAGAGGGAGTTTGCTCCAATTTTGTCAGACAGAGTGTTTGTAAAGTAGTTTGCCAATATTCCTCTTGGGTTTATAAACTGAGAGAAGATGCTGATCAGCACTCCAGAGAGGCCAGGGGGAGAGTAGAGAGGAACATGGGAGGTGAGACCAGGGCAGGCAGAGGGGTTGTTGAGTATGAAAAAGGGTGTGTGGAGTTGCGATTGTAGGAGAAGGTGCCAAAATTCCAGCCACTGAAGTTTGTTTAGTGAGAGGCAGTGATGTGATGAGACTGGTTAGTTTAGAATAAATCTGGCAATTTTGTTGTATGTTTGTTCCAGTTTCTGCACTGAGGTAGTTTGGAGATTGGTAAGGATGGGGGAAGCATATAGAAGATTAGATAAGAGAACTTCCTGCACAAGAGTGTGTTTAGTGGTAGTAGTGAGGAATTTTGTGTTCCTATAAAGTTTTTCGTGGGGTGTTTTGATGGCCTGTTACATGTGCAAGTCATATTTTAGTTGGTCATCAATTATTACCCCATGGAGTTTGGTGTGTGAGGCAGGGGAGATAGTGGTGCCATCTGGGGAGGAAAGAGAAAAGTTGGATTTAAGGTGAGAGAATGTCTGAGGTAGGAAGAGTAGGAGTTGAGTTTTCTTAGGGTTAAGGGTTAGTTGATTGTTTCTGAGCCATTTTTCAACAGAGATAAAGGAATTCTGTGTTAGTATGTGTAGTTCAGAGATAGTATTGGAGATAGATAAGAGAGCAGAGTTGTCTGCATGTTGTATTACAGATGAGAGACTGCAGGATGAATATAGGTTGTTGATAAAAACATTGAAAAGGAGCAGTCCAAGTATGGAGCCTTGGGGTACTCCTGTTTGAACAGCAAGGAAGGGTGAGAAAGCCTGCTGCCATCTAACAGCTTGTTTTCTGTCAGTAAGGTAGGATTGGAACCAGCCAAGAGTAGAAGGAGAGAGGTTTAGGTCTAAGAGTTTGTTAAGAAGGATGGGATGAGAGACAGTGTCAAAGGCTTTAGAGAGATAACAGAATAGACAGGAGACAAGGAGGTTGTTGTCCCTAGCTTCTGCAACCTTTTGAGAAAAGGATAGTAAGGCAGCTGAGGTACTGTGTTTAGGGCGGAAACCATGTTGTGAGGGGGTGAGGAGATTTTTGTGAATGAGATAGAACAGTAGTTGAGTATGTATACATTTTTCAAAGATCTTAGCGAACAGTCAGAAAATAGCGATTGGTCTATAGGTAGAGTGCAAAACAGAGTTGCCATCTTTGTGCAGAGGAGTGATATAGAAGGATTTCCATATTTCCGGTACAGTAGATTCCTAAATGTAGTGGTTGATTAAGATAGATAGAGGATATGCAATAGAGACGGCAGCAATTTTCAGAAATTGAGAGGGGAGTTTATTATTGGACGGAGAGCATGATTTTAGCTTAAGAAGCAGGGATTTGATATATTTAGTAGAAACAGGTCACAAGGTAAAAGGCTGAGAAACAGAGGAGCATAGAGGTTTAGGGGGAGGTGAAGGTGACACAGAAGAGTTGGGATGAGCAGAGTTACCAGAGGATAGGAGTTTAGAGATGCTGTCTATGAAGTGCTTGTTGAGTAAGTCTGCAGTTTCAGAAGGAGAGTGATAGGGTAAAGGGTTAGGGATGGTAGAAGAGCCAGTGTGGAGAAGGGCGTTGATAGTAATCCAGAATTTTTTGGGGTCATCTGGGTAAGAGCTTTGAAATTTAGTGAAATATTGGCGTTTATCCAAAACAATAAGTTTTTTATATGATTTCTGAGTTGCTTATAACCTTGGAGAAAGGTGAGAGTTTTAGTGGTTTGCCATTTTTTCCATAGAGCATCTCTTTATTGCATCAAATCATAAGTAGCTTTGGAGAGCCAGGGTGCAAAATTAGATTTGATTCTGATTTTGCCAGTGATGCACTAATATTTGATCAATCACCATCTCTCATAACTACTGGTTTAAAAGTGCTGTCTTTCTTCATAGGTTTATAGATTCATAGACGTTTAATAGGCTAACAACCATAAGGGCCTTTTTAAGCCTAGGTACACCTCCTAAATCTCTGACAAGTTCTCATACCCTTGAAATGTGTGAGCAGGGGCTTGAGAGATGAACCATTTGCAGGCTGCCTATGTCCATTAGAGATATAACTGCCAAACCAGGGACGAATTTCCTGTTCCTCCTCCAATTGTCCAAGTTACACTTGACTTGGGTTAGGGAGGAACTTGGCTTCCCATGGAGTAGCGTCTGGGATAAATACCTGTCTCTCCACCAGGTCATATTTATATCACAGGCAAGGTGTAAGTCTTTAGAATGGATAATTCTGGTGCTGTCTGTTTTGCAGATATGCAGGACATCCATCAAAATGGGGTCTGACGATGCCTTGTATGCCAGGCATGGATCTCCCCTCAGCTTCTAAGATGCATTTTCTTTCTCAAGGGTCCATTGTTTATTTTCTCTGCTGTATGTTTATCTTGGCAAGACCATAGTCACTATTTCAATTGCCACTTTTATCAAGCAACCTAAAGTTATAGAACAGAAACATTACACATTAATCATACAAGTAGCATGCAAAGTGACTGTTAAATGAACCTGCACAAGGTCCACTTAGAAAGTGTGAATACAATGGAAAGCCATTGCAAGGTATTTGATTTTCAGAAACTGGATATTAAACTTAGATGGTCGTATTACCCATTGTTGACATAATTAACTTGCACAGTGTATCTCAATGAAGTTGAGTGAGAGGCAGTGTATATGACATTTACTTACTGCTCAAGTTATATTACCAGCCTTGCCTAATGACAGCAAAGTGACATGGAGACATTTAAGATCCCTTCTGTACACTACCTTGACAAAATCAAGGATTGTTTAATAATAGTGTACAGCTGAAATGAAAAGGACTCTTCTTGCAATTAGTGCTATAAATCTCTACAATATCTTTTAGTAAATAAGATGTTTTCCTTTGAATTTTTAAGAGTATTGAAGGATATAAAGGCAGCTCATGTAAAAAATGCAGTAACAAATTTGTCTTCAGTGTGGCTTTGCACAGTTGTATTTGCTTCACATGTTTAAATAATTTTCCCTTTGCCACTGGGTTTGACATGGTGTAAAGTATATTTTCTTTTTGTATATTCTCTTGCCTTCTGAGTTTATGCAAAAGGAATAGAGTAGCGCTGTGCTCCATAATAACATTACACACTTAAACATATTGTGTCAGCAGCCAAGCTTTCTGCAGATGTATTTGTTTGACGCATAAAATAATGTTTTCTTGGCCATTGGCTACGAGTCTCTTCAGAGTAAAACAGCTTGCCCTTTCTGGCTGAGATGTAAACTAAAAGTGTCAGATCCTTCAAAGGATATTGTTCACTGACAGTTTCATATGCATTAGAGAGGTATTTTCATTTTTGACAGGTGATGCACAACATAGTGCCTGCTGGTATTAAGCTTTCTTCACATTAAATTATCTGAACTTGAACAGACTGTTTTCTCTAACAGCTGACAGGGTGTCAATCAATAACAATACATGGCAGACCAGTTCATCTTTCCTTCCAATTTAAAGTGAAATGACTAAATAGGAACAAAAAATGTTTACCTTTGACCACTGAGTATGTGACCTGAAAGATGATATTACTGAAATGAAATCACACAGTTGTGATAACTGAGCTATTTTCAGTTAATTATTAAAATCAGGTCAGAATTATTTCTACTAAATGGACTGCATAAGATACAGGGACAAATCATTCAGTCATTACACTGTCATATTTTTACTGTGAAGACTTTTCTCATATGTAATTACCCAAATGTGTACAGTTACAATTCTCTTTGACCACTGAGTGCGACTGACACACACTGACCTCCTTACAACACACTAACAACATTCTCAGTGCTCAGCTACTGACATATTTATTAAAGTAGACTTTTAAAGAATGCTTTTCCTTAACCAGTGACTGTGTTTCACAGATGGCTCACTTTCTTCTACAGTAGGTTTTGTTTGTGAATAGCAAAGGAAAAAATATTATTAAATATTTGAATTAAGTTTTGTATTACTTTTGGACAGACGTTATGAGAAGAGGTGTTCTCTGCAGAGCAGAGAGCAAGCTTTCATATAGCATCATGTTGAAGTACCTGGGGAGCATTTAGTTTCTTCTGCCCTTCCAATGGTGTATATTTAAAAAACAAGTGTTACTGATAACAATAATAACAATGGAAGTAGAATAACTTATCTTTGTACGCAAAACATGTGAACGAGTAACTTTTGCATGGCAGAGCAGTATACTTTTTTGTAAGACTTTGACTGCTAGGAAATAAGAACATGCAGTTTTCATGAACTGAGTGCCTTATTTAAAAAATATGTATACAGACAACCACAAGTGGTAGATGTAACTAAAAGTGACATAATTTTGTAAAGCATAATTTCTATCCTTAGAGTCACTATACATAAGCAGAGTTTGTGCTCATAGGTTCTCAATGGAAACACACTTTACAAAGGTAGAGAATGAATGCTGACCCAGAAGACAGGCAGCCTTAAGCCTAAACATCGTATGCCAGAATATCAGATGATGCTTTACAAATAGTGTAACCAACTTCTCCCAACCCAGTATAAATGAGCCAGTACAAATACTGCTCAGTCCATATCCCCTTCAATACCTCCTTAGTTACAGCAAGTTTGAAGATTTTATTTACATGTTTATGCTGTAGTAAAGTCTAGGATCATAGGAACTTGCTCCATGATGTAGAGTGAAGGGATCCTGACTGCCTGCCATGGACAGTGCAAGGACCCAGCTACTAGGTGACATAGGAGGCTGATGAGCAGTTTCACTGGCTTATTTATATTGGGTTGGGAGAAGATGTTTACCAGTCAGACTTGTACATCTCCAGTGTGACTGAGGATTTTAGTTCTGCAGCATTTGCATGTCATTTGCAGGCTGAATGTTTGGAGCAGAGCAGAGCATGAGTAGAGCATAACAAACAGCCCATCAAAATAATTAAGACGGTGGTGTACCAGGTTGCCTTGGTCTCCTGCCCAACTACTCCCCAGACACTGTACAGCCCTGCTCTGTTAGGATTAAGCCTGATGTTTGCTAGGAATTGTTGCCACAGAAGACTTAGAAGGAGCCATTAGACATGATGTGATGGCAGATGGCTGCAGGGGAAACCAAAACAATTATTTAAAAATAATAATGAAATAAAATGTAGACATTTATCCATCCATCTGTTGAGTGGTTCACTGACTTGCACTTGCAGAGTGACTTTAGGTTCATGCCAGTTTACTAAGGAAACAGCTGACTGTGTGGCCCTGGTTCAGAGCCAGTTTGTGATAACATGCCAGAGTCACTAATAAATTGCTGTACCTTCTGAACCAATATGCTTTGCTTAGTGGCAATGTATCCACAAATGGAGTCGCTGAACACTTCTGATCTTTTTGACTCATACCCTAATGATGTAATCAGTGCAGATATTAATGAATATTTAGCTAGATATCTTTACTCACACTTGCAGAATGTCACATTAATCCCTTTTAGAAAAATATATAGTTTTTTGAGTTTTCACATATACCGCTGTCAGCATAACAAGTCATCTGGTATGCATACCACCAACCCATCATGCAACAGTTCCCCATCAGTGCCCCTCCCTCACAAGCACTACGACCAGGCTTTTGTTTCTGACTTATACTTTCCTCCATGCTTCCTCTTATCTGACCAAGATACGTTTTTGTGGCACAGAATCCCACTTCTCCTCCTATCCTATCACCAGGCTTACAGCTAGTGCAGTCTCCATGCTGACAGCACAACTGATATGCTGAGGAGCCCAGTACAGCTTTCTAGTCATTAGGCTGAAGGTATTTCTGTAGCTGAATGGAAACATAGGTTAATGTTTGACTCATTTTTGTAAGGTAATGTTGATGTCTATAACACAAGAAGGTCTTGTATTGTATTAGAAGGCAGCTGCTATAAATTCATAGGGAACGGAAACATCTGGAGCGTCGGTTATTGCTAGACTAATAAGGAAGTCTGGTAGTAGGACATTATGGCTTTAGATTTATGGAAGCTGGTTCCAGCATCTTACAGAAAAGATGCTCTTTTGGCATTACGGAATTTCAGATTAGATTGTTGTTGTTACTTTTTTTCTATCTTGATTGTTTTAATCCAGTAATTCCAGTAAGCCTAAGTGTGTCTATTCTGTTGTGCCCCTGAAGCATTATCAGGTTAATTAAATTTGCACACAGAAATGGATTTTACTCAGCATTAAGAAGAGGTAATTTCCAGACCTTCACTTTTTAACTCACAAATAAAGGCAGAGGCACTATGAATTTGCTAATGGAACATTATACCTACCTTATCTGAAACACCAAATATTGCATCAATAAAGTTTAAACTTTCCAAAACTGTAACTTTAATAAATCACTATAAAAAAAATTTAAACAGTAAAATAAAAGTAGCTGTTAATAATTGTTTGTGTGAGGAGCATCTCTATATATATTACCTCTAAGGTCACACAAACTTGGAGAAGAAGAAACTTATTAAAAGTAAGAAACTCATCTTTTATGTGACCACATGACACAGGAAAGTACCTGCGGCAATTCAAGATTCAATGCACAAAAATGTCAGTAGCACTTAAAAGAGATTTAACAAAAGGGCTAATTTTGAGATGCGATTGTGGAACTAAAAGAAAAAGTAGTGCACTTGAAATGGTAAGAAGCAGAACCATTTTACTCTTTGTGAGTTTGTTTAGAGTTGGTATCCTTGCAACACTTTCATATCTGGTATTTTCAGTAACTCAGTTTTCATATCACAATCTGTCTGTATTACCAAGCAGGTTAGTTCATGCTTAGCAATAGAATGCTTATTTAAGATAAATGTACAATTTTCCTGTTATTTTAGTTTCTACCCACCGTACCATACAGCTTGTATTTTGTTGATTCTGTTTTGTTTTACTGTTTCTCTAAACATCTCATTTATATTTCATTCAATATCGATATCTGTGCAGTAACAGAAACCTGGTTCAAGGTTCCCGAGAGCACCCCAGTACTACAAGGTTATACCTCATACCATGCTTTTTGGCCCCAAAACTCGGACCGAACCACAAAAGGAGGGGGAGTATCCATATTCATCAAAGATACCCACACCTCCAGGTTAGTGGCACTGCACCAAACATCGGAGACCATCCATGTGCAACTAACAGTGGGTAAAACTGCCTTTCAGTTTGTAGCCTGCTACAAACCACCCTCGCAAACTCAGGAACCCCACTCGGCTTTCCTGAGAACATTGGAGAATATGAAGGTCTCTCCAAACACCATTATATTGGGTGACTTCAACTACCCAAACATAGACTGGGAGCACTACTCAAGCCCCAGCACCCTCGCCCAACGGTTCCTAGAATTTATAAATTCAAATGCTATGGAACAGCTGGTCACCACTCCCACAAGAGGGGAAAACATATTGGACCTGATCATCACCAATATGGGGACTCTATGTTCCATACTAGAGGTATACCCCTATTTGGTAAGATCTGACCATAAAATAATCTCACTGGACATCGATATCCTGTCCCCACCCCCACCCCCACCATTGAAATCACGGTGAAGAACTTCTCAAAAGCAGACTTCACACTTCTCAAAACCAAGGTGGAATCCTTCAAAGCCCCCGAGCCAGTGGAATATACGGCCCAAACCACAGAATCCTTTACAAACGCATTCTGTGGACACCTACATGAATGCATGGATTGTGCTATCCCAAATAAAACCAAGACTCACTCCTCTAAAGGCAGGAGACCTGTCTGGTGGACCCCAGCCATAAATAAGCTATACAACAGAAGGAGGAAGCTACTACATGATAGAGTAAAATCCCAAAAAGGGAAGGCATCTCTGATCAGTACTAGCAAGAAACTACGATCCCTCATAAAATCATCTAAGGCCAGCTTCGAATGAAAAATTGCACAACACACTAAAGATAATCACAAGGCCTTCTTTAGTTATGTCAGGAACCTGGGTGGCAACTCCCAGATATGCTCAGAGTTAGTGCAAAATGACAAAAAATACACTGAACCCACAGACATTGCCAACATCCTGGCAGACAGGTTCAGTGCAAACTTCTCCCCCCATAACCCCCAAAAGAGCAATTGTCTATCCCATCAGAGTGTAGCCTCCCTGACATCACAATGCACAGGTGAGAGCTGCCCTCTCCAAAGTAAAAAACACAGCATCAGTGGGACCGGACGGTGTCCCAGGCTGCGTCTTACATGAGCTCCAAGAAGAACTGAACCCTCACATAAAGTCACTGTTCACTCTCAGCCTTACCCAAGGAATGGCATACAGCAACAGTGGTCCCACTCCACAAAGGTGGTGCCACAATGGACCTCGGGAACTATCGCCCTATAAGCCTGACTAGCCTGGTCTGCAAAGCTATGGAGTGTATCATCATGGAACTCATAAACAAAGACATTGGGAACCTCCAAACACTGGATCCTACCCAGTTCGGCTTTGTTAAGGGCAGATCTTGCCTCTTGAGCCTAGTCGACTTCTTTGAAACAGTCACCAAGGCCATAGATACCTGGACCTCGCAAAAGCCGTCGACACAATACCCCACTCGGGCATCATAAATAAGCTCACCAGCTTAAATATCAACCCCTATGTCACAAGATGGGTTGCAAACTGGCTCGGGGATAGAACCCACATGGTCAGAATTGCAGGTGCCATGTCAGACTCTAAACCAGTTACAAGTGGCGTCCCACAAGGCTCAGTCCTAGGATCTCTCTTGTTTGGTATATATTTCTCTGAGGTACAGGCTAACACGGGAGGACTATGGCTGACCAAGTTCGCAGATGACTGCAAACTGGGTGCTATAATCGACTCGCTGACTGACACAAGCATCCTCCAAAGGGGCCTCATAGAGACAGATAACTGGTGCCAGAGCCATGGCCTAAAACTAAATGCCAAAAAGTGCATAGTCATCCCCTTTGGAAAAAACAAAGTGCCCACAAATGACCACATAGGTGGTAATCCATTAAGTATGGAAGAAGTAATTCGGGATTTGGGGACACAAGTAGATAGCAATCTCTCCTTTGACAATCACGTTGCCAAAGTGGTTAGAAAGACCTTCTATATAGACCACCATATCACAAAAGGGTTCACATCTAGATCAAGAGAGGTCATTGTGCCCCTCTACTCATCACGCATCAGGCCCATAATTGAATACAATGCCCCATTTGGGATGTACCTTACCCAACACCTGCAGCAACTGGAAAGACCCCAAAAGTACCTCACCAAGAGGATCAAGGGAGTCAAACAGATGCCCTACTCAGTTAGGCTAAAGAAACTCCAGTTCTACTCAGTTGCTTACAGCCTACTCAGAGGCGATCTGTGCCTGACGTATAAAGCCATGTCCAACCCTGAATTAATGGACATGCTCCACCTCAGGAAATCCAAATCCCTTAGAGCTGCACGCTCCAGGGACCTAAACCTCAGCACAGAAATAAATAGGACATGCTGGAGGGACAGATTCATATACCAGAGGCTCCCCTCACTCTGGAACAAAATCCCAATCCATGTTAGGCAGAGCCCCTCAATGACCCTCTTCAAGAGAAATCTTGACGAATGGATGGGAGATCGTAGGTTTACCCCTGGGATCTCTTCTGTGTCCATGCTTGACAGAGGTACAGTAAACTAACCTTAAAAGGGCTATCTTTTGTGACCTACTATACAAAGGGACAGTCAACTAATCTAAAAGGGTGGTGAAAGCCAAACACACTCTGGCTAGGCTTATAAATGCCCTAGGGCAGATAGCCTAGTATCAACCTATGAACCTATGAACCTAAGTAAACAGTCTCTCAGTGGTAAAGTAAGTTAAAAATGAAGTGGTTTTACTTCTTTTTTCTTTTTATGTAAACAATTTTATTAAATTGCAACTAAAGCAGTAACACAACTGTGCATGCATTAATGTAAAATAAAACAAACCACAGTAACATTTGCAAATGCATATGATTTTCAGTTATGTTTAATAGCGCATTTTCTTTGACTTTTCATGAAATACTGTGTTTGTTTCAGCGGGCCACTGTGGATCTCCTGAACCTATTGTAAATGGTCACATTAGTGGAGATGGCTTCAGTTACCGAGATACTGTAGTGTATCAGTGCATTGCTGGCTTTCGATTAGTTGGTACCTCAGTCAGAATATGCCAACAGGATCACAAGTGGTCAGGAAAACCCCCTGTTTGTGTTCGTAAGTACAGTGCTTTTAATTGATCGAAGATGTTGTTTTGGCTGTAATGGATACATCGTGACCAAAAACTCCATGGTTACAGTAACAAAATGTTTGATGTATATTTCAGGCAATAATGATACCACTAGTGTTACATGTAAAGCTATTCCATCTAACAAACCATTTATCTTCCCTTACTGTGTATACTTTCTCTTTCATGTTTATATTTTATCCTGAGATGTTTTCAAAACATGAGCAGTTATAAAATAAACCTAAATATTAACAGAATAAATGGCTAACAAAAACTGAGTACATTTAAGCAGCCTGCACCCTGGAAGGGATATAGCACTGGCAGATGAACAGCATAGCACCACGGCTTAGCAACAGATGGCATATTTATTTATTTATATGTATATTTGTTGTTTATATTTGTTGACTGGGTATTTCCAGATGGGCAGAGTTCATTAAAGTGGAGATAAAGGAAGAACAGCCTGAAGAGTAAGAAAATAAATGTTCAGTAAAGGCACACCAGTGGAATTCACACAAACAGCTTATGAATGAATAAAAGACTGTTAATTAAAATAAGTAATTTACATAATACTCAGAATGAATGCAAGTATGAAAAGTGTGTTAACATGTCACTGCGTGTAGTCAACAGTAAACATGCAAACATATGAACAGTATCAGGTTAACGTTATGCTAATAGCTTTAAATCTATGTCTACTTACATGAATTATAAACATGATATACAATTTAACACTGAGGAGAAAGCATCCAGAGTCAAGAGCATAAGCTCAGAAAAGACAGGAAAGGCACTTTGTGAACAGGATGGAAATAAAACAGGGCAGCATGGTGTTTCAGATTTTAGAATATCTGTTGCATAGCTCCAGGATGTAAGGTTCATTTTCCACCTACACTCACTGTATGTGTAGAGTTTGCATATTCCCCTCTTCATGTTGTTGCTGTACTGAATATTTAGTGACACCAGATAAGTGCCCTGTTGGGGTTATTTTTATTCATTTATTTATTTTTTTAATTTTATTTTCTTGGTCTTATACTTTTTATCACTGCCTAGAGTTCATGTCATCCAAGAGGGCAAAATGTCAGTGTGGGAGGCAGATTCCCTATTAGGATTATCCCACTCTCTTTTTTGTTTGGGCGCTTCCCATGACCATACCTCTTGTAGTATCCGTAAGGCATTTGTACCTAAGACACTCAGAAGACGTTTGTCTTCCCTGGCCATTTTTTTTGAAAATTAACAGCTTGGACAGTTATCCCAGCTACCATGGTGGAATCCTTTAACCCCCAGATACTCCCATTAGGTAAGAAGGCGGCAAAGAGGTCTTGGCTGTTTTCCTTAGCTTTCTTGCCTCCACCGAACATTCCTCTAGAAGCAGGTTAGCTCTGTAGATTGTTCAGTGTTTACATCAGATTCCTCTGTCATAACCCCATTAGAGGCTAGCATGGATCTGTCTTTTTGCACATCTGCTGAGGCTTTGCAGGCATCTGTTCCAGTCATTGAGGGGGGAACCATGGTTGATTATCTTGGAGGGCCCTAGGGGGATTCTGCAGATATTGGTCAGGAAGGAAGCTCCAGGTTCTCTTTTCAAATCTCACCAATGAATGGAACTTCCAGCATTTGCAAGGGCTGATGACCCTTCCAAGAAAAGACAAAAGCTTATACATGTTTTGGTCTGTCCTATGGATCCTCAAAGGGAATGACAATAGTTTACTCAAGGCTTGTTCTGTACCTTGATGGCCCTAAAACCTCAACGGGTTTCAGTAACCACTCATCCTTGGACCTGTACACCTTCTAAACAGTTTAGGGAACCAGATTCCGAGAATAAGGATTCCATGTCTGGTGGGCGGATTTTGTCCTATTTTTCACAGATGCCTTTACCTTTTGCTTATAGTTCTTATGAACCATGAGTCTCCTTTTGAGAAATTGTCCTTTGTGGGCAAAATTGCTAAGATGATGGAATTCTTTAAGTGGGATTCTTCTTAAGTGCCAGATATTCAGAGAAGATATTATGAGTTGCTTCAGGTAGATACTCCTAAAACATTGGCAGTTACTCCTGTGTTGGCTGCCATGTTAAATACTTTCATTGCTGCTTCCAAGCCTCCTGTTCCTCATGCTCTTGCTCTTAAGAAACCTGATTGGTATTATAAGGTTACTGAGCATTGTCTGCTTTTATGTAAATGTCTTTCTTCTGATCCAGCTTCAGTGTCAGTCTCTTCTGACAAACTTTCTAAATTTTTGCCCTCTTCCAAACTTTTGCTTTCTGCAATGTAGTGTATTGGCAAGAAAGTTTACACTACTTCTTCTTTGGTCTTTACTGCTATTAATTATCAGACCCATATGACCAGATATGCTCTGGTCTTTATTTGCTCAGGATTTTCAGGTTATCTGTGCCTCCCTGGTTGTTTTGATAATCTGCTGCCTTATCTTTTTAGGTTCTGGCTCTCAAGTGGCTCACCACTCTAATGCATTTAACAATAACGCTGCTGATGCCTCATAAAGGGCTGCAGCATTTGGGTCCTTCGTGAGGCACATTATTCTTGGCTTCTTCTCCAGTCTCATTCTGAGCACATTAAGATCAGGTTGTCAGATGCTGCTTTGGATAATACTCATCTTTTTGGGACTGCTGTTGCTGACATGTATAAGTCTCTTCAAGAGAAAGGCAAAGGCTTCCAAGACCTTAAACATATTTTTCTCTCCTATCCCTAAGTTCCAGAGGAATTATCCTTCCAGGTCTAATTTCATTTGCAGGCAACCCCTCCAGGCCTCCAAGGGCAGGAAGATTGGGAGGCAGGTCCACTCTGCTAAAGCTTCTCAGATTTCTGTGGCCCTGAAGACTACTTTGTCTGATAAGCCTGCTTCTCTTTGACAACCCCCCTCCCACCATTACACAAGGTTCCTTTGTCCATTCAGCTCTCCTTTGTATTCCAAATTGATGTCTCATCACTTCAGACTCTTGGGTTCTTTTTGTCGTCCATCAGGGATATGGAAATCTATCCCTCCTTTTCAGGGATTCCTCAATATCCTCAAGAGCAATGTCTTCATTTCTTGGAGTTTGTAGGGTCCCTGTTGAACCAAGGGACCATTCAACCTGCCCCCCCTTCCCAAGTGGGAAGGGGTTTTTATTCCAGGAGGATCCTTGTTTCTTGATTTAAGGGCTCTTGAAGACCTATTCTGGATCTCTCCCAGCTCAATACCTTCTCAAGACCCCTTCTTTTCAGACATTTAGTCTTCAGACTCTGTTTCCTCTTTTATTACCCCTGTCTTTTCTGGTGCCCTTGGATCTGAATGATGCTTACCTTCATATTTCTATTCACCATCTTTTCAGGAAGTTTTTACACTTCTCTGTGTCTTCCTCTCATTTTCAGTTTTATGATTAGACCTTTGGCCTCTCTACCACCCCAAGGGTATTCACAAAATGTCTAGCTCCTGTGATTGCCTTCTGTAGACACCAAGGCATTCCGATTTTTTTTTATCTAGACAACCTACCACTTTAGGCACCTTCTCCCAGCAGATTATTGCAGGCTCTGCAGTTCATCATCTCTGTTCTTCAAAGTCTGGGGTTTGCTATCAACTTCCAAAAGTCTGCCCTGATTCCCTCTCAGGATCATGTGTATCTAGGATGCAAGATTCAGATGTTTCCAGTGTTGGCCTCTCTTCCACTTTCAAAGGTATTACCGTTGACAGCCTTGTTTCAATCTCTTCTTCCTCTGACTGTCATGCCATTCAGGGAGTTTCTTCAGGCCCTGGATGTGAGGTATTGCCATCTGTGCCATAGGGCAGTGCATGTGTAGCATATACCAGCATAGTTAGCTGGAGTTTTCTGGATGGTTTTATGTCATTTGACTGTCACGTTGACTTGTACAGATGCTTGTGTTAAAAATTAATCAACAGTGTTATTGTAACTAATTAAATGTAGATATTTAAACAAAGAATTCTGTAAGGGAAGAGTAAAAGTTTTTAAAACTGTTCTATAATTTTCCAGTACTGCAACATATCTTAGCAAAGCTCTGAATGTGTATTGTACTAGAGTCAGGTGATAAAATGTGATGTAATTCTATAACCAGCACTGAGAGGATGGAACTCTCACAGCAGCTTGTTTTGTTTTCTTTGCATCCTGGTATAAAAGATCTATGTCAGTTATTACCATTAATTGAGTTCAGTTCAGTTAGTTGGAAACTCATCACCTTGCCGAAGTAAGCATCTCAGGATCTAATCTTGCCTTGCTGTATTAATTAAGTTAGCTAGGAACAGTTATTCTTTAGACAGACAGGATATAGAATGAGATTAGTTAAGTAGTGTTTTTCTGTATCTGTTTAAATTTGTCCAACTGTGTTATGTTTATTTCTCCTGTATTTGAAATATTGGTGTTCATTGTACATAGATATTTAGTATTCTCATATTTTGAACTTTATTATTAAATATTTTTTTATACCTTTCATTGTGGCTGGTCTTTTAGGGAATAATTTTAACATCTTCAGAGTACTTGTTATTATTTTAGTTATGCCTTGGCCACTCCGAAAAGCCTGGTTGCTTTGGTTACATTCTACCATTTATATTTGTATTGATTTTACTCAGTATAATTAGATACCCTTGTAAGAACCTGATAGTAGCTGACTGATGGCAGTGAGGTTACCTTATAGTCTGGACAGAAGGAGTACATTTCCCAGCAGAGTGTGAGTGTCTTCTGTGGGTGTGTGTGTGTGTGTGTGTGTGTGTGTGTGTGTGTGTGTGTGTGTGTGTGTGTGTGTGTGTGTGTGTGTGTGTGTGTGTGTGTGTGGGTGTGGGTGGGTGTGTGTGTGTGTGAAAATCAAATATTCAGGTATAGGTGTGCCACCTTCTTGGCACTGGGGCACAGTGCTCCAAAGTGAGTCTTACTTGGGATCTGGAGAGACAGAGTGTCCAGTCCCAGGTATGGAGGGTGTTCCCTGTGTGCTCCTGGAGTAAACTTTGCATGCTGCAGAGAGCTGCATCTTAAAACACTGTGTAAATCCATTATTGTTCTTCGTGACCATCTCTCACCAGTGCAGTGGTGAGGATTGAGGCTCCCTGATTACAGGTCCAGGGTAAACAGATGCCATCACACTGGGATTCATAGCCCTTTCTGTTCCAGTGCTTACACTTGCTAGACTACATATGTGGAAGCTTCAATGGTACCTCACTTCAGTTTGGCTGCAGCATCGTCACCTTCTGAATTTCAGTATATCTCTCCTTCCCTGTCTCAAGAATGAATCAAGTGGTAGATTCAACAGTTTGCTGTCAACCCAGGCTGGCCCTTTCAGTCTCCAGTCCCTTCTCAAGAGCTGTTCACCAATGCCTTGGAGATGGAGTGGGGGCATCTCTTGGTGACCTTATAGTTCAGGATCTTTGGTCTCCCCATCAGAAATCAGACAATATCAACTTCAAAGAGAAGAGTGCTCTGATTCTGACCTATCAGGCTTTTCACACCATGTTTTCTGTGGGCCCCCTGAAGGTGTACACAGACAACACTACAATGAAGTGGTATGTCAGTCTTACCTCTTCTGCAGGATGGCACTTCAGGCTTGGGAAGTGGCTGTCAGTTATCAGTTAACTCTTCAAGCAGTACACATTCCTTCAGGGCACAATCTTCTGGTAGACTCTCTGAGCAGAACCAAAACACAGACACAAGAATGGATGCTTCACAGAAACATGTTTCTGGACATTGTCTATCAATGGGGCATTCTTCAGCTAGATCTTTTTGCCTTCCCTCTGATCAGGAAGTTTCTTCTCTTCTGCTTCAGAGTGTCATGCCATCTGGCTTGGAAGATGTATGCCCTATCCTTTCCTTCAAGGAGGAGGTTTCTTTATGTTTCCCTCCTTTTCCTTTGTTTTCAAGAGTCCTGCAGAAGATTCAGCTGGACTCCCCAAAAGTCTTGCTAGTTACCCTCTTTTGGCCAAGACAGCACTGCTTCCCCCTTTTAATGCATCTGGCCAGAGTAGCCATCACAAGTTACCTCACTGGTTGGATCTCCTCACACAGGACAAGGAGTCTCACATTCATCCCCACTTGTCCACTCTGCAACTGACATTGTGAGTGATAAGGTTTTAATCTCTTTCAGGCGCCTGTTTTCTGATAATGTGCTCAGTGTTTTACAGGAGGCATGGAGACCCCTCAACCAGAAAAATCTTATAAGTCCAAATAGAAGAAATTATCAGTCTGCTGCCATGCTTGTAACCAGAACCCTTTTTTGTGGGGTTCCGTCTGATCCCATCTTATTTGTGTGAGTTGTTCTAGTCTTGCTTAGCCTATTCTTCTGTGAAGGCCCATTTGTCAGCCATTTCTGTTTGTCTGCCCTTGAACCTATTCGTCCTCCATGAGACCTTTTTTGTTTTGGAAAAATTGAGTCAGGCTTCTTTTGAACCTGTAGATTCTGCTTCTTTGTAACATTGTACCTGGAAGACTGTCTTGTTGCTGGCTCTTACTTCTGCTCAGAGGGTTTCTTAGCTCGAGGCCCTTATGGACATTCCATCTTTTTTGTTTTTTCACAATGAAATGGTGTCCCTTTGTACTAAACCTTCTTTTATGCCCAAGGTAGTAAATAGGTTGTCTTTGAATCAGTCAGTACATCTCCCTTCCTTTTTCCCTTCTCCGCAGTCTGCTACTGAGGGAGTCCTGCATACCTTGTATTTGCACAGCTCAGGTATGATTTGAATAACTGTAAGCTTTTTGTTATTTTTCATCCCAGGTCTTTGGGTTTGGCTACTCTAAGCAAACCATCTCTCAGAACATGCTAAAAACTGCTAACACAACCAAATGTAAACTTCTCCTCAGAGAACACCTAACCAACAACTTGCTCTCCTCATGCACAAAGCCAGGCTGAGCACTATTCTATGTCTCTTAGTTCTCTCTACTTCCTCCATCCTTCACTGTACTGTACTCCTATTTCATCCACTGCACCTAAATCTATACTGGAAATGTGATATGTTTAGATGTATGCATATTGAATATTGTACCACCCTACTGTATACTGTCTCTCTAAAAATCAGCCTCTTGTGTTATTTATGTACTCTTTATTAATTTTGCCCATTTCCAATATGTAATTATCTGTATTGCTTTTAATTTTATCTCATGTTACTTTGTAAATATTTTTACTGTATATGTTTATTACATGTATGGAGCTTTTCTCCCTAGGCCTCCGCTTAAAATGGGCCCTTGGCCCAGTTGGACATACCTGGTAAATAAATATAAAATAAAATAAATAAATAATCTCCTCCTGGATATCTAAGGCCATTTTCTTTTGTTATTCTTTTCATGGCAAATCTCTGTCTGCTTCTGTTAGAACTCATACCACTAGGGCTATTGCCTCTTCTGGTGCCTTCTTCAAAGGTTGGACACCATTTCCATCCTTGAAGCTATTACTTGGTCTTCCATGGATACCTTTACTGTGCATTATAGGTTGGATATAGTTTCTAGGGTCAGAGCAGGTTTTGCTGAAACCATTTTGTGTGGGTTTGTTGAAGGCAATGTTCAGCCTTCCAACTCCCATTCTGTTTCTTGAGCTTTTTTTACTCTTCGTTCTGTATCAAACACTGCAACAGTGATATAGATATAGAAGTACAACATAGAACAGTTATGTAAAATCTTACCATAACATTAGATGTCCTTCTCTTCACTCTTGCAGTATTCGCTCCCTCCCTCCAACCCCCTCTTGTTTATTCTGCATTTTTTTCCTTCTGAATGTGCATAGACTTCTTTATCCTATGACGACTGTTCTTTTCTGGGGCAATTCAGTTCTAGGTAGTCGTGTCCGTATGTCCCTTTTATGTCCTACATTCTGTGCAGGAAGCATAAGTGGGACATATGGCACAAACAAGATCTCTTTTAAGCTTGTTTATACTGGCCGACTGACGGCCTGCCCAGGGCTGGGTATCCCGTCTGTATTGAATACTGCAGCACTGAAGAAAAGAACACCTACTGTTATGGTAAGAGTTTACACAAATGTACTTTCTGCCTGTAATTGTAGGTCATGTAGCGAATGTCATCACTTTGAAACCACATTTTGCTCCCATTGCTAGATTCGCCAAATCTCAATTTTAGGGTGACTAATTTTAGTATGATCCTTGACTTTTTTAACTATTGGATTTACTGTCCTATTATTCTCATAACTCTCAACTGTATAGATTTTCACAGAAGGTCCAGATTTGTCCTACATATTTTAGTCTATTTTTCATAAAATTGTTTTCTTGTAATTTAGTGGCAAAACATTAGACTGAATTCAGAAAATAATGACAGACATTTGAGTTTAAGACTTGATATCCTTCAGAAAATTCATGCTAATGCAAAACCTGTTATTCTATCAACTTAAAAAAATTTTAAGAGCAATATTTAAAAACTGTCCCTATTTTTGAGCCTTTGTAACACTTTTTTATGGCTTTGGCCAGAATTTTTGCTCCAAGAGGTCAAGAGGTATGAGCTTCTCCATCTGATGTATGCCTGTTTATCTCTTAATAAAAATACAAGAAAAAAATACAGCATTGCCAGTGTGTGATTTGCTGACGGGTATAGTTCATGCTGAATCAAATCTAATAAAAAAATGTTTCCTGTACAGACAAATGAAGATGGTTATTACAATTGTATTTACATTCCTTAAAAGAGAACACTAAACTTTCATAATACTAAAATAATGTATTCTGGTTTCAGGAGACTGTGGTAGGGTCTTTACATGTAGTGTACATAAATGCTTTTAACAATCCCTTATATATCATAAATTCAAACATTTGTAAATTTATTTTAGAAAACATGTTAAGGGCTTTCAGGAACTCAATTCAAAGAGAGCAAATACACCTTACATTAGATGACCATTTTTCTAAAGACGGACAGGAAGACAGAAAGTTTCCAGAAGGTTGTCCCCCCTGTGAACCTCATCAGCATCCTACAGCAATTCCATTATAGATTTATAGCGGGCCATCTGAGTCTCATTATTTTGATTGGACCTTCAAGACTGACTTCAGTAACTGATTTAGTAACATGAGCTGTTGCAGTCTACACTGGCAAAAAGAATATTTCCCAAAGTGCACCTGTGATGCTAAAATGAAAAACTAGTTGAAGGTACATTTGAATTCTTGTACCTGATGCTAATGCTGTATTTGCAGATGTGGTTAGTTACATTTTTGCTTCTGCTCCATTAAGTTAATGTTTTTTTTTGTCACTGACTAATTTATAATTTTTTTTTGTTTGTATTATTTATACCCTTTATTTTGAGAACCACAGCACATTTTTTTCAAAGCTTAGTTGGTTCTTTCTCTAATCATTAAAGCCACCTGCCCTTTTTTATGACAAGCTCTGATTATGTAGACGCTTCCATTTTATGCTGCTCAATAAAGTATCAATCTGTCTAAAGGTTATTATTAAATCTTAATATTTACTTCACTGTTTTCTTGCATATTAATAAAAAATGGTTATAGCATACTTAATTTATATTATGCTGCTTATACATTTGTCAATTTGTACTTGTACAAATTTAATTCCTTGAATAAATATAAACGTATTACTTAAGAAAAATATGCCATCCATGTTACATGTAGAATACAGTGAAATTATTATTTTAAATGCCTGCCCTGTTTTACCCCATACCATAGCTCTCAGCCTTCTGTTTCAAATATGTGGAACACTACCTCTGATAATGTGGAACAAATGGGCAAACTGTGGAACACTTAACTAACAATATTAACTAGAAAACTCACAGCATGGTTAGCAATTGCTAATTCATACTAACTTGAAGTCTTATTGATGAATTAATATGATGTAATATTATAGAAGTTTGTTAAGAAAATAGTGCCAAATAAGTGACATACCATTTCTTTGTGGAATTAAGTGGAACATGTAATTTTTAAGACAGAAAATTGAAGATCATTCCTCATAATGAGGACAGTTGAGAGGTATACCCCATAATAAATTCCTGCCATATATAAATTTATGTATTTGTTTATTTATTTATTTATTTGCTTTGTTTACCTGGAAAGTCTGACTGGGCCAGAAGCCTGTTTTCAGCGGAGGGCTGGTGAGAAAAGCTCCACAGAAATATAAGCAAAATACAATAATTAGATAGTACAATATCATACATATGGTAAGATGCAGAATACACATCATCTAGTTAGTCTGTACATTAAAGTATTCGATACTGTTTTCTAGTAGATACAAGTTCAAAAAAGAAAATCACACAAGCTTTTCAGTAAGGATCTCTACAAGAATAATAAAATTAGTACTGTGTACATATTAAATAATAGTCATGAACAAATGATTTTTTTTTTTTATGAGCAGTATTAACACTAAGGAGAAGGAGAAAAATGTGGTAAGGAGTGGGCAGTATAGTAAGAAAGTTACGATATCTTGTCAGTCAGTTCTGGTGCAGGAGCAATCCCAATTTTTGGATAGATGTTCAAACTGTTTGAGATTGGTAGATTCAGGTGTGTTTTGGAGGGTGCTGGATAGAGAGTTTCATAATTTGGCTATTTGATTTAAGAACAGGGCTTCACCATGAGTGTTGTTAGCTTTGTTTACTGTGTGGAAGTTTCGTTTTGTAAATCTTAGACTTCATGGACATGAGTAGGGAACAGCAAGTTCCTTGAAAGATGGGCAATTGTCAGGATGGAAGATGATATTGTGTGTGAGTTTTTAAGTTGGTAAAGATGGAGAAGGTTAGCTAGCTTGAGCAATATGGTGGTGGGTTTGATGGGGAAGGATGGCTGCAAAGCGGGCTATTTTGCTGTAGCAAGTTTCCAGTTTGGTTAAGTCTGATTTTTTTTTTAATTTGTAAAGTAAGGTAAAGCATAAAGGAGCATAGCGAGGAGGAAGGTTCTGGTTATGGCTATGCTGGTATTGTCAGTGGGGAATGGCTTGCTTCTGTACAGTGAGCCAAGTTTAATGTGAACTTTCTTAATTATGATGGCTATGTGTTAGTCATATCTGAGTTTGTTGTCGATAGTCACACTGAGGAGCTTTGTATGCTCAGCTGGCTTTATGACTGTGTTGTTTGCTGAGAGAATGGTGAAAGGAGGGGTGGTAGGTGATTGTTTGCTACTGGTAAATAGCATCAACTGTGTCTTTTTGGGGTTGAGGATTAGTTGTGATTTACTAAGATATGTTTTGATATCATTAAAATCTTGTCAGACTATTATTTAGAAGTATGGTAAGGTATCTGCTGAGCAGATTAAAGTTGAATCATCCACATACTGAATTACTTTAGCTTGTGTTGTGGATGAGGCTAAATTATTAGAGAAGATGTTGAAAAGAAGGAACCCTAGTATGGATCCTTGGGGACCATCATACTGCTTGTTGTCTGTCAGAAAGATAGCTTAGGAAGTAGGAGAGGGAAGTCTTTGATAGGTTTAGTGAGGCAAGAGAATTAAGGAGGTTCTCATGGGAAACGGTGTTGAACGCTTTTGACATATCTAGGAAGACTGATGCTACTTGCTGGTTTGAAATTCTGAGTTGGTTGATGGTGTTAAATAAATTAATTAGGGCTGTGGTAGTGCTGTGTTTCACTCTAAAACTGTGTTGGGAGATAGGCAGAGCTATGGTAGAATAAGCCAGGGCGAAGGGAGCAGGCTGGTCCACCTCAGAGAGGAGTGCAAATAAAAGCAATTAGTATGAGAAGTAGAAACCTTGGAGCTGTAAGGTAAGTGAAAGCAAGGAAAAGGTAGAGGCAGAAAGGTAGGAGTGTAACCAGATAGTTGCAGAAACACTACCGTTATGGCCTTGGTGTGTAAGTAAATCAACAAAGGAAGGCAAATCTATTTGGGAACAAAATACACCAAGTAAATAGTACTAGCCTTTACAGGAATTCCAATAAGGTGGCAGATTTATTTGGGACATGATACAGCAAGTATAATGTTAGTTGCACCACCAAGTGATGACAGACAAAGCTATAGTTGCTTAGGGTGGGGGAGACCCCTTTCAGGTGTGCACAATGACTGAAACAATGTTTAAAAAATAATTATTAAAAGACCAAATTTGCTAGTAATATGAATTGTAAACATTCAGTATCCTATGCAGACTTTTCTGGTGGGTATCATTATTAAAAAAGTGTTATTCTTGGCTTTACATAACTGTAGGAAGAAACCAGACCATAGCAGTAATTTTATTTGGCAATGTTGCAGTTGCTGGGGGGGGGCGAGTTGCGATGATAAAAGCATAGCAAGTGTGCTGTAAAAAAGAGATAATAACTGATTTTAGGAATATAGATAGTTATTGTGAAGTGCACAATACCTCAGTGAGCAGTAGCGTAAGAGGAGTGAGGGTGAGCTGGCTGAGTGCAGATATATGTTGTTAGGAGAGGTATAAAGGAACCTCAAAAGGCTGTAAGGGGATCTGTGGTGTCTGTGGAGTGAGTGTGCAATGATTGAAACAGATAGAAGTTCAACAGACCACAATATACGGACTGCTGACCTCAGGGGTTGTAGTGGATTAGATAGGCAGAAATCATATAATAGTAACAGTAAAACACATACTTATGCAGTCATCCTTTTTCAGAATAACAGTGTAGTAGGCAATAACTGGTTAGAACACATTTGAAAATAATATGGAACACACACACATATGCATGACTGTGATATTAAGTAATACAGAATAGCACTGATCAATAGAAGCCAAAGAAGCTTGCCAGTTGCCAACAGAGAACAAGTGTTTCCATCTCTGACAACTTAAAACACTGCTTTAGTAAATGGAATATGTGCAGTTGCAGCTTCTAAAAATAACTAGGGAAAGGATACTGTAGCCAAGTACAAAAAACAGTCAAAACCAGTTAAGGAGCATTACATTACACAAGTCACCAGCCAGAGTCCATTGTAAGCATAACAGCATATTTAACAGCAAAGAGTGTATGTAGTAAAATCAGCTGCTACTTCAGTTAGTTCCCAGACTACATGCAGTTAGCTAAGTACTTCAGTTGGAAAGCATAAAAATGCCTATTGACCAGGTACACAGCAAATATTTGAGAATAACTTAAACAATTGCAGGCACTTACTTGTGGATGTGCACACTGAAAAGGGACTGGGGAGAGCACGCTCACCACGAGCAGGCCAAAATAACTATTTAAAAATGGTGCCACTCAAGAAGGGCCACTAATATAGACTACTCGATGTGCATGGGGGTGGGGGTTAGAGGAGGGAGATACACAACGGGGGAAGGTAAAACCAGAAAAAGCAGGTAGAGTTATGTCCTACCCCCCTCAGAGACAAGTGCAAAGAAAAACAATATCAGTATGAGAAGTGGAAATCTTGGAGCTGTAAGGTAAGTGAAAGCAAGAGAAAGCAAGGAGGAGGTAGGGGCAGAAAGGTAGGAGTGTAACCAGATAGTTGCAGAAAGACTACTTTTATGGTCTTGGTGTGTAAGTAAATCAACCAAGGAAGCCAAATCTATTTAGAAGCATTGCCTCCTTTACTGACTCAAAATCCTTTTGTTATAAGCCATTCTGTATTCCAGTGCCTGTACTGCAGTAGTTTTAATTAACCAAAAGGTAGAGGTTTCCTTTTTTTCTCTTTAAGATCCATTTATGCTCACTTACCTTTTTCTTGACAAAGTTTACATCTTCTCTTGATATCTTGATTCTGTCTGCATTCTCATCAGCCCTCATTGGATTAAGTTGAAATGATGCCTCCTTAAACTCTTTTGTTATGGAATCATTTTTTTCAGAATGCTTGTTTCATCAATGGATACAGTCATTAGCTCATAATTAAATACTAATCTTATGGTCCAGGTGAAAACTAAGAACGTTAATCTTGACAATGAGTAATAATAAGAGACCATCCCGTGGTAGTGGTGCTGCGGTAGCGTTGTCGCCTCACAGCAAAACGTTGTTGCATTTGATTCTCAGCTAGAGCGTTTTCTGTGTGGAGGCATGCATGAATGGGCGTGCCTTCATTGGAGGTTGTGCGTCAGAGCTGATAACTCTGCACATAAAAATCCACTACCAAACATTAGCAGACCGGAGTTCCGCTGTGGTGACCCCTAACCGGGATAAGCCGAAAGACACAACACGTTTTTAGTAAGTAGATTGTTTCCACATATCCTTTTATGAGTTAACAGGCAGCCATCTTTTACGAAGACTGGTTTTGAAAGTTGCTAAAGAATTACTTTGCTTGATGTGAGATGGAATCTGTTCCAGAAACAGTGGATCCATACTGCAGGATCTCTGTTCTTCTGTCAGTTGTTTTTAATGTGATAATGAAAATTTAGGTTTCTGTAGCAGATATTTTATGTACTGAGGGTTTTATGAAGATGAAGGCAGTCAAAGAGAGCAGTATTTTTCTTGATACTAAATACTAAGCAGTGATTTCTCTACAGGAGTTTATTTGAAACAGGGTATATGGAGAGGAATTTTAAACTTTCTGAGCAAATTATTTTGTCAAAACCTATGTAATTCTTAGTGAGAATCTCTGTGGTCTTTCAAGATGCTTAAGATACTTGGAGTGGTAAATATAAATGGGGTGTTATATTCAGTAATATGTCTATTTTAAGGGTTAGTAAAGAGAGAGAGTATGACTTCTTTGGACTTAGATGGTTAACCGCATAAAATGTGTTACACAAGGAAGAATGATTTTCTGCCTGTGATTGTAACATGATGATCAGAAGACAACTTGTTCATAGGTTAGTACTAGGCTAACTGCCCTTTTGGGCCATTTGAAGCCTAGCCAGTTACCCCATGTGAGAATCAAACCTTGCACCTTGTGTCTTTAAGATAAATACCTTAACCATTACGTCATCCTCCCACCTCTTGATCAATGATAATTTTATATGGTTTAGGGGTGGGGATATCATTTATATGGTATGAAGTCTAGATTTTCTAAACATAATTATGCTACCTTTTTTGATGTTAAGAATGAACTCATGATTAATGCAATAGCTGGTTTTATCTATTCTTTATTATAGGATCTCTGTGTCAGATGAGGATGTGACAACTGTGCTTAGTATGAAGTATTTGGCATACTTAGTTAACAGTAATTTCTTCACAACAGTTTTCACATCTGAGAAGTATGTGCCTTAAAGCAGTAGGCCTAAGACAGACCTTTTTCTGACTTGAAGTATTCCAAACGCTAACCATGCATATCCTGTCAGCAACATAGCTTGCTATTCATCAGATTATGTAGATGGTTACGATAAGTTAGGTGAATTTGTCTTTAATACTTGGAGGTGTGAGTCAGAAGTCTTGGTCAGATCTAGATAAGCAATGTGGAGAGGGACTTGCCTTAATCAAAGGCATCAGTGACCCTTTCAAAGAAGTTAGCTATTTTAAGCACATGGTATCTACCATTTGAAAAAACAGATTACTTGTGGTGAAGGGTTAGAAGGACATGAGGACTGCTGCTTGTTAGCTTAATGATAATTTATTAATTTGAATTTGCTCACTGAGAAATTCCAAAGCCCCTTTTCAATAGAGGCCCAGGGAAGAAGCTCAGCAAAGTTACAGTATAATTAGTAGGATTTTAATAACAAAGATGTACATAACTTTGTATGCAAGATAATTGTCATGTGAGGGACAACAAAAGAGAGAAAACACTGAAGAATCATTACCAGAAGAGTATGAGGTTTTGTTAGAGAACATTACTGAGGATTAAACAAGATTGAATAATAATGCAATAAATAAAGAGGAATAATAATTAGAGGTGGTTGGAAGGAAACAGGAAGCTAATGATAGTGATGTAATGTCAGTACCATAAATAGAGGCAAAAACGATGTTGAGTGCAGATAGAGGGTTGTTGCATTGGACAGGTTTCAAAAGAGGACTGTGAGTGCATTTTAGAGGACTCTAGAGAGAGGTGATAGGAAGGCAGTAGGTCAGAAATTTAAAGTTCGATGGAAGTTCCACCTTTGTAGAAAGGAAAAATGTAAGCTTGTATCCAGCAGTGAGAGAAGTGCAGTTCTTGTATTGATTCATCAGCCAGTATGGATACAGGGTAGATAATGGTATCTGCATGAATTATTCAGCAGGAAGACTCTCTGGACAGAGCAGTATGTTTTAGTTTTGAGAGACATGACTTTAGCTTTGAGTTGGAAGTTGGCTGAAATTTGTGTGGCTTTGAGTTGATGTTTTAGAGTGGAATGGGCAGACAAGTATGAGAATCTATATGAGTAGAGAGTGAGAGTGGGAGATTGCAACACTGATAAAGTGGGAGTTAAACGAGCAGGCTATGCTGTATTCTGGAAAAGTAAGATAAGAATTTGTTGTGAAGGTTTGCCTGATTTCAGGAATTGTGAGATACCTGACTAGAATGTTTTTGATTTTGTATTTGAGTTTTGGAGATCTGAAAAGTTACTTTTGTCTTCAAAGACTTGGGCTTAATATTTATTTCTATGTAAGTGGTAGGCTTGGGAAGAAGATAACTTTTTGTTTGTTTGTTATCCAAGTGCTTCAATCTTTGTCACATTGTGTAATTCATTGTTTAGTCTGTAAGGACAACCATGTTTATGGATTAACCTTGACTTGAGTCCTTCTTATGGAAGGCATGTTAATTTCAAATACTTAGGAATATATAGTGAAAGTGAATAATTGTTTCATCAAAGGTAAAGATGAGTGGTGGTCACTTAGGCAGCTGGGTAGTAATCCTATTTATTGTATATTTGTAGTGCTTGTGTTATATTTGTGGTGTTTTGTTAGAATCCATTTAATGATTGTTTCCTATTCTGAAGAGCTGCTGAGTATTGTGGGGAGATTATTTGGGGGTAAAGAGTAAAGTTGATGCGAAGTAGGAAGGATATGTAGGTCTGTAGTAGAGAAAGAGGCATTGCAGGTGGTCCAGTTGATGTTTGTATTATCAAGTATGAGTGTTCAGAAGATATATTGGCAGTAAATCAGGACAGGAACTCTTCAATTATGGGTACTGTAGATCAGAGTGCAACGTGCATGTGCTATATCTTTAAGGTGCATGCGAGGCTGTGCATCCACACATAAATTACAGACACATATAATCCCTAATGCTATTTTGTAGAAGCAGCCAGAGACTGAGCATGCATGATCGCAGTTGTTAGTTTGTATATAAGTTACTTAAGTTATAGTCAGTAAGCCTCTATAGTGATGTGTTTGTATAAAATAAAGCTGCTTGAACAGAACCCACAAAGACTCATTTATTCATGTCCTAACACAAAAGTGACATGGTGTCAGAAGTGGGATGGGAGAGAGAAGAATATTCAGAGTCATGAGATGTAAAGATGACAGCAAAGGTAAAGCCGAGAGAAAAGAGTACAGACATAACCAGAAAGAATCAAAGATAATGAGAACTAATAGGAATTATTTCCTCACTGTAAAATAAGGCAAAAAGGGGCATTACAAGTGTTCAAACCACATTATCAGGCAAGCAGAAAGTGAAAAATTTTGTTAGCTAAAGAAAATGTTTTATTTGATGAAACGATTAACAGTACAACAAAAAACAGGCATGTTTAAAGCAAAACGAGTGTGTTTAAGGTAGAATTGGGCATTTTTGGAGTAAAACAAGCACAAAAAAAGTACATTGGGCATAAAAAGGACTTAAATGAGCAAAGCACATATAATAAGAAAATGCAAGGGCACATTAAGCAAAAATAAAGCATGGCAACTGTATGTGTTTCGGCATAACTATGGCTTAGTATTGCATCACGGGGGTGATTAAAGTTATTTGAAGTATCTCAGAGTGTGTAAAAGTGCTTACAGTGTGTGCTTATTACTGTGCATGTATATCAAAGAGTTTGTTGGGTGCAAAGTGCAAGTAGTTCATGTAATTCAGTCAGAGCATAGTTATTTAAAAAAAATTCTTGTGCTGGGTGTGTCTATTCACAAAGTGCCACCATTACAGAGTGCTTCTTGTACTGTAAAGAGTTGCCTAACAAGGTTCTGCCATTCTGGGGGCATTTCAGTGTGCTGCATGCAGTTATTCGCAAAGTACAATTACTTCAAAAGCTATTGAGTTTTGGGCAACAAATGTTCCATTTATTGGAATTATACAGTTGCTTTATATGTTTCTTGCATTGATAAGAGGTGTTTCTTACAAACGACTTCAAGTGTATTACAGTGCTCATGAATTACTGAGTTGCATCGTAAAGTTCTCAAATGTTTCTTAAAGTGATGACTTTAACAGCGATGGTGTATGACTGCAGCATTTCTGCCTTTATCGATAAAATTACAAGCGATTACTTTAGCATTTCTGCCTTTACCAATTACTTTAGCATTACTGCCGTTACCAGTTCCAAAAGTGTACTGAGTGATGATAAATGACTTTAGCATTTCTGCCTTTACCAGCCAAAGATTCCGTAAAATATCAAAAAAGTCAGAAAAGCTATTTCACAAAGTTTCATAAAGCATCACAAAGCCCACACAGGTTATTTTGCAAAGTACAGTAAAGCATCGAGAAGTCTGACAGTTTATTTCAAAAAGTTCAGCAATGCATCAAAATGCCCAAGAAATTTATTTCACAAAATCCAGTTGTTCGAAAGTACAACAAGTTCGTTCATTCACATAATTTCGATAAGCTAAATGAAAGAAAGTAAAAGTTCAGACCACAAAGACATTGAGCAAGTATGGTGTATACCAATTACTTATGCACATTTGAATGTGTGTATATTCATGCATAGTTACAGGATCCTTCGCTGGTATATGTTAATATGGCAGATGGATTTTTAAAACCCCAACCACTTGTGTTTGATCAGAATATTGCAGAAAACTGGAGAATATTTGAGCAAGAGTACAATATTTTCATACAAGCAGCTTATGCAGATAAAGATGTCTTTTGCTAAGCATAGCAGGGGCTGAAGCCATGGAAAGAGAGTGTTCATTTGTATATGCCCCAGCAGTGTATGAAGGTGTTGGTGCAGACCACCGTATTGTTATACAAGCTGAATCAAGGGAGGACCCTGAGCGCAAGTTTTGGGAAATGTTCAATCCCTAGATGAATATTACATTAGAGAGGCATTTGTTTTATACAAGAGATCAGAAACCAGGGGAAACATTTGCAGCTTATATAACTGATTTGAGAAACAGAGCTAAAACTTGTCAGTTTGGTGATTTAAAAGATGAGCTGATAAAGGACAAACTTGTATGTGGTATTAATAGTGCTGCTGTGAGAAAGATTTTGCTTCATGACAGTGATTTAACATAAAGCAAGGCAATAAAGATTTGTAAAAGCCATAAGGTAGCAGAAAGACATGCGAGTATGCTTGCAAGTGACAAAGGCTTATTTTCAATGAGCTCCAGAGCAAACATAGACTATGTAAGACATGCAAACAAGAACAAGCCTAAGCACATGGCAGCTAAAGGTTTCCAAAGAAGCCACAAGATTTTCTAGCAAGTTCAAAGAGCAAGCTCCACTGCAAGATCAGTGTAACATAAAGGTGAGTCAACAAAACCCACATCTAGCTTTATTGTTAAATGTCACAAGTGTAAGAAATGGAACCATTTCCAAAAGTTTTGCAAATCAAGTAAGCCTCACACAGTTGTAAAGAAAGGTCGCACAAAAAAGCAAACTGATCAAGTAGAACCAAAATAGTCAGCTTTCTATGCAGATGGTGTATTAGTTCTTGGAGAAAGAGTTGATGCAGTGCATTTATCAACAAGGAGCAAAGTGTTTTGTATGATCCAGATTAATGGAAAATCCACAGGACTCTTAAGTGGACACTAGATCAAAGTGTAATGTTATATCAGCAAACACATTTGCAAGAGTGAGAATTAATGGACAACTCAGTGTAACCAGCAGTGTGAAACCTGTTGCCTATGTAGATGAAGAAATTCAAATAAAAGGTTCAGTGATAACTAACATGTTATTTAGCCAAGAACTGTTACAACGTGTTAGTCTACATAGTCTGACAACCAGTGCAATCTTTACTGGGTCTCAAAGATAGTTTAAGAATGAATCTGCTTTCTTTTGCTAAAGAAGTTCATTGTGTGTGCAGTTCCAAGTTCCAATTTTTCCAAAGCCATTTTTACAGAGTATGCTGATGTTTTCGATGACAAATTGGGCAAACTTCCAGTTGTGATTTCCATAATGTTAGACGCAGAGGTCACTCCAGTAGTCAGATCAACAAGAAGAGTTCTGATACCTATGCAAAATAAAGTTAAAGCTCAGCTGGATAAAATGGTGCAGCAAGGTGTGATTTGTCCAGTCAAATAACCAATTGAATGGGTGTCGTCCCTGGTTGCCGCTGATAAGAAAAGCTCAGATGAAATCAGAATATGCATTGATCCAAGAGATTTGAACAGTTAAAAAGACCATATAATCCAATGTGCACAGTTGAAGAAGCTGCAACTCTAATACTGAATGCCACTGTATTTTCTGTTTTGGATTCAAAGAGTTCATTTTGACAAGTGATGCTAGATCACAAATCTTCATTTCTAACTACTTTCGGTACTCCATTTGACAGATACAGATTCCTAAGGATGCCATTTGGAATAAATTCTGCAAGTGAAGCTTTCCAGCATGCAATGGAACAAATTTTTTCAGGTTATCCTTGAGCCGTAATACTAGATGATCTATTAGTTGGAGGCAATGGTGAAGCAGAGCATGACAGAAACCTCAAGAAAGTTCTAGACAGAGCATGTAAAGTAAACTTACAGCTCAATCCTCTGAAGTGCAAATTCAGACTTCTAGAAGTTATGTACATAGGACCTTTGTTTACAAGTACAGGCTTGAGATCTGATCCGACCAAGCAAGCAGCTACTCTAGAGATGTCAGCACCAGACAATGTACAATGTTTACAGCGTTTTCTGTACATGGTCACCTATTTAGGAAAATTGATACCAGATTTCACTGAGTTGACAGCACCTTTAAGAGAGCTAACATGCAAAAATGTTGCATGGTCATGATTGGAACATCACTATAAGGCATTTCATGACATGAAGCAGAAAATTGCCACCCCACCTATGTTAAGATACTATGGTGTGAATAAACCAGTTGTTCTTTCCAGTGATGCTTCAGAATTTGGTCTTGGCACAGTTATTCTTCACGAGGGCAGACTAGTAGCCTATGCATCTAGGACACCTACTCAAACTGAGATGCAGTATACTCAAATTGAGAAAGAGCTTTTGGAAATAGTATCTGCATGTTCCAAGTTTCACGATTATATCTATGGTTGAGCTATTCAGATTGAAACTGATCATCAACCTCAAGTTAGTTATCTAAAGAAGCCTATGCATTTTGCAGCAGCAAGATTACAAAGAATGATGCAAAATTGCAAAAGTATAATTTCAAAATGGTCTACACTAAAGGCAATTTGCTCTATCTGGCTCATACCTTATCTAGATTGCCTAGAAGTACAACAGATCAGCTTCATGCTGAGACTTTTGACTTTGTTGTGATGTCAGTGAGTAATTTTTCCACCACTAGACTTGATAAGTTAAGAGCTCACACTAAGACTGATCCATTTTCACAAAAGCTTAATCACTACATTAATTTTGGATGGCTGTCAAACCAATCTAGTGTATCACACCAGAGATGCAAGCGTATTTTCCTTACAGAGATGAATTGTCAATGGAAGATGGCATTATTTTCTTAGGTCCTAAAATTGTTGTTCCTGCTTCCTTACAACAAGAATATATTCAGATTTTGCATCATGGTCACCCAGGTTTATCATGCGCTAAATGAAAAGCAAGAGAACTAGTATTTTGTCCTTCATTATCAAAAGACATTCTTTCTTCGTGTTCAGTATGCAATTTTACTAAACTGCATTTGCAAAGAGAACCACTTCAACTAAGTCTGTTTCCTGATCTACCTTGGTCTATAGTAGCAACTGATGTCTTTGAGTGGAGCAATCAACACTAATTGGTTTTGGCAGACTGTTATTCCAATTGGTTTGAGATTGATTAGCCATCAAACTTAATCTCAACTGCTGTTATTACTAAGTTGAAACATCATTTCTCAGTTTATGGTAGTCCACACAAGCTTTTTCTCTGACAATGGTACTCAATTCACTAGTCAGTTGTTCAGAAGTTTGCAAAAGAATGGGACTGTGTATATGTCACTAGTAGTCCTGCATATCCTCAATCCAGTGGTATAGCTAAACATTCAGTACAGAGTGCAAAGCAATTACATGAAAAGTCAAAGCATAACAATACCGATATATTCTTGAATTTGCTTAATCTCAGAAACATACCCCATGATGATATTCTTGGCTTGCCTGCTCAAAGACTACTTTCCAGACAAACTAGAACTACACTACTTATTTCATCAAGTCTGTTGCAGCCTAAATCTAAAAACAATAAAATCATCAAGACTCAATTATTTAAGAAGCATAATATCCAGAAATCTAGTTATGACAGATTGAGCAGATTACTTTGTCTATTGAGGGAAGGAGAGACAGTATGAATTCAGACAACAAAAGGTTTTGATTGAACAGGACAGATTACGGGCATCTGTGCTGAGTCAAGATCCTATTTGGTACACTCCAAGGGTGTGGACTACAGGAGGAATCACAGATGTCTTCTTCCTGTACAAGAATCATCATCATTGCAGTCACAGCATTGTATCTGTAATGCAAACTCTAAATCAAAGAATGAGTCAGACATTGTTTCCCGACCAGAATGTCTTAAAAAGACTGTCAAACGATATGGACAAGTTTCTAAGCCTAGTGTAAAATACGCAGCAACATGGACTTGATTGTATATATACAGTATGTGTACTTAGTATTGTATAATGCATGTCTGTAGATTACCAGTGATTTCTGCATGCCAAATAATCTCATGACAAATCGCTTGATGTATTTCCCAAAGATGGAGGATGTAGATCAGAGTGTAACATGTGTGTGCTATATCTTTAAGAAGCCTGTGAGGCTGTGTGTGCATGTATAAATTACAGACATATGCAATCCCCAGTGCCATTTTGTACAAGCAGCCAGAGAGTGAGCATGCATGATTGCAGTTGTTAGTTTGTATATAAGTTACTTAAGTTATAGTCAGTAAGCCTCTATGGTGATGTGTTTGTATAAAATAAAGCTGTTTGAACAGAGCCCATGAAGACTCCTTTGTTCTTGTCCTAACACAAAAGCGACAGGTATATTACTGTATTTGCTGGGGAAGTGTATTTTTTTGATATATGTGTAATATGAACCCTAGGATTCGACATTAAAATACTGTGGTACAAGTTGTGGATAAGAGTGTATCTGTAAACTATTGAGGAATAAAATGGCAATGTTACATGCTTTTTGGAAAGATGGTCAAGATGAAGGATGCTGTACCTATGAAACAGAATTTTGTCATCATAGGTGGGAGTGTTTAAACCAGGTTTCTATCAGTATCAGGATGTTGGGAGTGTGCTTGTGAATCCATGCATGAAGATTGACAGTGTTTAAAAGTTGACAGTGTGATATAATGTTGGACATTTGGCGGCTTTGAGGAAATCTAGGAGGGTGGGGAGAGAGTTGAGCATTCGGGCCAGGTCTGGGACGAATTTCACCACTTTGTAGAAATAGTGCAAAATATACATGTAGTTTCATGAGATACTATGGGTTGGATTTTTCATTCATGTAAAGGAGGGATGGAAATGATATGATATTTTCCATAGGTGTTGAACTAAAATAAAATGTTTTAAGGCTGAGTTGAAAAGGTTGTGAGAGATGGTAGAAAAAGGAGGAGGACAGTTGTACAGATGATATTTGCAAATTGTTGAATGGAAGAGATAATGTGGTTGCAAGAATGGCAGCATGGGATTGAGAACAGCAAGTGATATAAAGATGCTAAGAGGTATGAGGTGGAGTTTGGTTATTCTAATGTTGAGAAAAGTAGTTGTAGATGGCTAAAAGTAATATGGAGGTATGTCAATAGAGTGACGAGATGGAATGGTGGTGTTAATGCAATGTAAGGCTAGGGTTCAATGTTTAAGGTTGTTAAGGAGATCTGGTAATTATAATGAGAGAGAGCTTGGAGAAATGAAAGTTTTATAGAGAAAGGTAATGATCCATATCTAGAGAATAGTGTGCTGAAGGGAATAAGTGGAATATGGCTGTTAAGGATTGAGAGAATGTTGGAAGCAGATGAGAAAGTTAAACGGGGAAGCTTTCTTGGGGGATAGAAGATAAGGTATTTACTGAGATTCAGAAGGTAAAAAAGTAGCAGTCATAAATGTTGGGATGATGAGATAATTGTGTGTAGATTGTGAAGTAGAATTTGATTTTGTGGCAGTGGATGAGAAAGAGATCTACAAATAGAGAGAGACATATGTATTGGCTAAAAAGTGGAAAGGAATGGAGGTATTTGAGGAATTTGAGTAGGAAATATTGCAGGATACAGTAGAAGTGACCAGCTAATAAGTGTGCTGAATGGATTATAGTAATAATTAAGATATGATTATGGATTTGAGAGATATGCGAAATGTGGAAAAGTGTTCAGGATGAGTAGAGTAATGCGATTAGATAAGAAGTCATAGGCAGCTGAGAAGGGATAGTAGAAGATGGGCTCTAATGAAACTGCAGGACTGTAGCTATAAGTAAATCTAACTGGTAGTTGTGGAGTAAGATTTATCTCAGATGATACCATGGTGACTGGGTAACTGGGGATGGGAGGAGGGTGAAGCAGACAAGAACTCAAACATTATCAGGAGTTAATCAATCTGAGTATATGCAGATGCCATTATTGTAGCAAATTACTTTTAGCAGTGAGTATGGAGACAAAGCAAAATGAAGTAAAAGATGCATTAGTGCTAAAAATGTTCCTTTTTTCTTTTACATTTTGGTTTCCCTTATTGACAAAATATCAGTTGAAGTCAACTTTTTCAGTGGGATAGGACCTGTAGTCAGCACTTTGATGTCAATTTTGATACTGCTGTTTGTGTGTACTTAAAACCAGGATTGAGTGTAAAGATTTTACAAGTCCAAGCACTATTCAGACTTAAGAGAACAGCTTGTTTCTTACATACAGTTAAGAAGCAGCAATTGTAGCTCCCACAGCATCTGCTAGTGAATCTGCTTGTGTATTTATATTATAGTGTTTACACCAAGGGAAAGTTACAACCAACAAGAAAACAGCAGTAAGTATAACCTGTGCCTTTAAAAGTCTTTTCCAAACACTGGAAAAGACTCCAAAGGGCAAATTGATGACTTCAACACCCTCTGACTATAGGACATAGAAGTAACTTCTTTCAGTTGCTACAACTTAAACATTGACTCACTATGTAAACCTGAATGGGAAATTAAGAAAATAATTAATTGATGGTAGAGTAAGGAGAGCAGGTGCAATGCTTGTGGCAGGTAGAGGTCAAGTAATGTACTCAAAATATTTTACACCAATTGCTTTGACTCCTGGGCTGTCACAATATTCAGTTGTTACAAAAAAAAATAGCAAAGCCATGGCACATCAATTTCTTTTCTCCCAGGGAAAAAAATTGGTGGTCTTTTTTCGGGGCTTTGCTGTTTCTTCCACTATTTCCTCCACTGTGGTGCAATCTTGGAGTTTGTATATTTATGTAAGGGGGTGTGGGGGGGGGGGGTGAAGCCTCCTAGTTTAGTTTTAGTATAAGGTTTATGTTTTTTTTTCATTTTTTTTTTGTTAGGGAACATCGATTTTTTTTTCCCTGGGAAAAGATTTGCTGTTCTGTGTGTTCATTATTGTGCAGTTTTGGACTTTTGGGTTCGGTATTACATTGTTCAAACTTATACAAGTTTGACGATGTGATATAGACCCCAGCGATCACACTCCATAGCATCAGTGTTCAAAGCTCACATTTTCTTTATGCATTGCACACAGAAACTCATAATATACAGTTGTATACTGTGCTTTCTGATGCCCATCTCATCCTTAATCCTATCTGCAGACAAACAGGTGCTTCAAAGTGCTGTGCTGTATGACACTGCAACACAAAAGTAGGGCTGCAATATTACTAAATACGTTTTCCCTGCTGCATTGTGCTCTGCCGTTATCACTAATTGTGATTCTGAAGACTGTCCAGTCATTAGGCATGACGGCAGAGTTAGGCTTATTAGCATAGTGCAGTAATGAGGGGATCTGGTGCCTTGTAAGCTCCTTTGCAGAGAGCCTCGCAGCATCATTGTATATTTATTGGAGTAAGGTGTGTTTATGCTAGTAGGTTGCAAGTCCTTCTCAGGAAAGCAGGTTTTTGGTTTGTTTTTAAAGTATATATTATTCAGTGAATTATTATTTATTTATTTATTTTATTTTTTTATTTTTTTTTTTTTTGCTCAGCAGTTTACATTGAACATCATATCAGCAAGGCATGGGAGTTGCTGCACTATTAAGAGCAACATTATCCAATTGTACAAGGCTAAGGTCCAACAGGATATGTCAGTGAGCCAGCTGGTACACTGAAGGGCTGTGTTGCTGAATCCCATAGAGTGAGAGATGAAATGGTGATAGCACTATCAGGGAAGACTGCATATAATGTCTTGTCACATTCTGAACCATTTTTTTGGTTTTGGTGCAACATTGTGCCAGCCTTTCTCTTCATGACATACAGGTTTTATGAATAGTGCTCTGAGTTTCCCAGTACAACTAAACACCTTGTTATTGTTTTTAATGGCATTGATTCATTACTAGGGTCTTCCCTTCATCCGAAGCATAGGAAGACAGCTCCATGTTGTCTTTCTACAGCTCCCTTTGGGACTCCATAATTGATAACTTACCCTTTGTGGTTTGTAGAGTTGTGCCAACCTTAGACATATGATTTTAGTGACTGGGATGGGGAAGGGAGCTCATATCAGGAGTATTACATTTAGCACTTCATAAAGGACAGGAAGAAGGAGGTGACCATGGCATTACACATGCATATATGAATTATACACAAGAATATATGGGATATCCTCTACGGAGAGCACATTCCCATGTAATCATGCTGCAGTGATACCATTCATATACATAAGCAAATCATAATGGCAGAAGGGAAGAGAAGTGGGTCACCACATGCAGAAGCATTGTCATCCATTAATCGATTATTGACTGAGCATGTGTTAATGTTCAGTACAGATGGTTAGAATCTGTAATGGAAAAGATACTCTCAATATATTTATCCTGTTGGCCAGCTATGCTGTGCATTAAGTTTGTGGCAGATGTGTACTATGTAACTCCAACTGTGATATACTTCTTTTTTTATTACTATTATTTTCATGAATTCCCACCCAGAGCCATTATTTATGTGCTAAAATCGATTGATAGATGTTTTGACTGGTTGGTTTTGGGGTGTAATCAGTTATAACATAACTGCAGTCTTCTTTGTTATCATAGCAATATAATAATTAGTAGTTTGGTATACGTCCGTGTTACCTCTATTTATATGTGTTCATCTTCAGTGGCATCCTCTGTTTATTCCTTGAGTAACTGTCCAGGCATATTGCTACCTTTATTCTATATACTTCAACTAGATCCTCTCGTCCTTAGAGAAATGCTAGCATTTCATTTTTCTTCTGTAAGCAGTGCTATTAAAATACTAATTCTTGCAAATATTTAAGATGCTTTAATTTTTAAAATGAGGCAAACAATGTTTTTATTTTAAATAATGTGTTTACCAATACATACTTTGCAAGCATGCATTTACCTTTTTACATTATTTTTTTAACATATCATTGAAAAGTTAGCTCCTAAAATGTCTATACTCTGTGACAAAGCACCATGAGATATTAACTCATAGATATAAGCAGTTTTAGTTTCTGCAGTATAAAGTCTTGTCTAATTGATTTAGAAAAACAAAACTCGTTTAGGATTAACAGAGCAGAAGTGGTTTTCTTTCTTTGTCGCAATTATAAGCACACTTTACAAGTTAGTCTTAAACTACACTATTAAGAGTAGTGATGTTCATCTTTATAGAAATATAGACCATCATAATAATGCTCCAGTCTGTTATCTCTGATTCATTTTATTCTTTCTCCTCAGCAATTACCTGTGGTCACCCTGGAAATCCTGTAAATGGCCGAACCAATGGCAGTCATTTCAACTTCAATGATGTTGTAACCTTTACGTGCAATAAAGGATATGTCCTTCAGGGTCCGGCAAGATCACAATGCAGAGCGACTGGACAGTGGAGGAGTCCTTTACCAATATGTCAAGGTATTTAGCTTCAGAAAATTTACTGATAGCCTTATTAGACAGTGCATTATGGAGAAGGCTGAAAAATTAAACCTACACATTTTGTAATAACAGCCTTATATAACTGTTCATAATGGAGAAGGCTGTAAAATTAAACATATACATTTTGTAAAAAGAGTCTTATATGACTACACATTATGGAGAAGGCTGTAAAATTAAACATATGTATTTTGTAATAAGAGCCTTATATGACTGCACATTAGGAGAAGGCTGTGATATTAAACATATGCATTTTGTAATAAGAGCCTTATATGACTGCACATTAGGAGAAGGCTGTGATATTAAACATATGCATTTTGTAATAATAGCCTTATATGACTGCACATTAGGAGAAGGCTGTGATATTAAACATATGCATTTTGTAATAACAGCCTTATATGACTGCACATTAGGAGAAGGCTGTGATATTAAACATATGCATTTTGTAATAACAGCCTTATATGACTGCACATTAGGAGAAGGCTGTAAACATTAAACATATACATTTTGCAATAGCCTTATATGACTGCACATTATGGAGAAAGATGTAAAATTAAACATATGCATTTTGTAATAAGAGCCTTATATGACAGCACGTAATTGAGAAGGCTGTAAAATTAAACATATACATTTTGTAATAAGATCCTTATATAACTGTGCATTATGGAGAAAGATGTAAAAGTAAACATACACATTTTGTAATATGCAGCCCAGGTTCATTTAGAAAAAGAAAAGAAAAACATGTTTGTGGAAGACATAAATAATAGGCAGTTATTTCCATAAATGTAAACAGTCAGAGTGGTTTGAGATGCAATACATGCTTAAATCCAAACTATACTATTCATGGGCACAGCTGACAAAGTGTGATATGACATATTACAAATTCAGCTATTCATTTGATCTGTACACCAGGGAAATTGATCTGTTTGACACGTGTTCAAAGTGTTTAGGTCCTTTCAAATAGCCTACATATTCTGTTGGTGTGAATTAGATAGGATATGAACAGCAGTATGCTCAGGACTTATGTGACAATTTTTTTTCCTAGTAGGACTAACAGGATGTAAACTAGGTATCCAACATCCTTTTATGCCCTGGCCACACTGGAGACATATTATACAAGTTGTTTCCAGTTGTTAAAAAGTGTAAATCTTGATCTGAAATACTACATCAGTTTAACAAGATATCAATTTAATGTTTTAGTCTGTACTTAAGGCTGCCATTAAGAAACTTTGATCTCTGTGGATGGTATGTATTTAAAAAGTGTACCCACTGTTTGTCTGAAGTGATGGGACTACTTGTGAATGACTGATTTTTCTAATTTTAGACTATTTTGTTGACACACACACACACACACACACACACACACACACACACACACACACACACACACACACACACACACACACACACATTTTTGAACTTGGTTGTGTGGACCAGTTGCATGTGTCAAACAGAAAATAAAACTTGATTTACTTTTCTGGCAGGAGTGGGAGGTGGGATCATTGTTCTTTTTCGTGGAAAGTCTTAGTAATCAGGTTGCAAATGACTAAAGAATAATATCTATATTGATTGCACACATGATGCAAATAGAATCTGTATGTATATATCAGTGCCAGCAGTCTTTCATAAAGCTAGCTGATCTGGTAACATTGATGGCAGAAAAGTGCCTTGGTGTTTTGCCATAACAGAAATTTAATATACAGAGAACCTGACTGGAAAATAAATCAAATAAGGTACACAATATACATTAGGAACATAACATAGTGCTTTATATTCAAGAGGGGAACAAAATAATAGACCAGTAAATGAGGAGAGGAGGCTGCTTCGGCCAGGCTGAGAAATGTATATATCAACACATTCCACACTGGCTTGTACACAGAATCTCTTGCTATGATGAGGCAGCATATAATAATAAAGTACAACATATAGATTGCATTGCAAAAAATCGGGAGCTATTATTAATGCAGATAATGAGCCACATTCATCTTACGCTAAGAACTGCTCAAGAAAATAGTTTTGGACACGGTGTTCCTAAATGCAAAGGGAGAGTGCCTGTAAATCCTGAGTTTACTGCCTTTGTACTGTTTTGTTCATTTTTTTGACTATACATCACGGAGATGTAAGACAGCTGTTAAGTAAATTCATATTATTCTAGTATATTTAAGCTAATTATACTGACCAACATGTTCAGCTTTATACTGAGCTGTTTAATTTACTTCCCAGTGTGACCCTGCAGTGAGCAGCTCTTAAGGTGAAGGCCTGATTTTCACACATATATTTGCTGTAGGGTTATTTGGTCCAGTGTAACAGTCAATGTATTATTTTCTCATGTTGAAATACTGTGATAATGCGTATATACTAAATTGACTCTTTACATTTTGCTACAGACTGGGAAACAGCTTTTAGTAATCTCAAGGTAGATGTGAATGAAACAAATTAGACAAAGTTAATAACTCAGATTGATAGTAGAGTGTTTCCAGTGATAATGAATGATTCAATACATTTTGTCTTAGGTTTTTATCCATGTTTAAGAGGAGTCCACAAATCTCTGGAGAAAAAAAAACTTGGTATAATATTTAAAAAGATGGGTAGGATAAATAAAAGGATATATTGCAACTTGTCAGAAGTCCAATTCCCTGATCAAAACAAATATTTTTTGAGAGGAATAACTTTCATTTGTTTTCTTTGGGAGCTTCTCCCATACACCTTTACAGATCACATAATTTTATTTTATTTATTTATTTATTTCCAGTTTGATAACCAGGGAAGTCCACTGGGCCCGAAAGCCCGTTTTTAGTGGAGGCCCGGGGAGAAAAGCTCCATAATAATAATACATTATACACATAACACTCTGTGTTATAGCAGGATAACACCTTTAACAATTTCAAAAACATAGTACATTTGGCAGTATACATAAGAAATTAATATTTTTTTATGTGACTGTATTGACTGTAATAAATTCACATTTCTGGCTTTCATCATTGAAAACATTGTTTTCATTGTTTTTATTCTTGCCTTTCTTTCTTTCTTTGATGCATCATCATTTAACATGCAGATTTTTTTTAATTGCAGTAATCTTTGAAAATATTTGTTTTTCAGTTAAGTAGTTTTTATTTTATTCTATTTTATTTATTTATTTATTTAATGAATCAATTACCCTTTACAATAGTCATGTCACATTTGGGCCTTGCATCTTCAAATCCTACCCTTTTGTTTTCATGTGTCTATGTCTTATTCACTTTTTCCTCAATATGTGCACTGCCTGATCTTTGTTTTATTACATACTTAAATGAAGTTATCACTTTCTCCCTCTGCTGCATTCCTTAAGACTGAATTAATTAAGTTTTAGGTTTATAGGTTTATAGGTTCATAGGTGTGTACTAGGCTAATGGCCCCAGAGACTTTAGAAACCTGACCCATAGAAGTTCCCCGGTATTGTGCTGCCCGACGTTAGTTCCCAGTGCCTTTATCAAGTAGAGCCACTGCAGTGATCCCCAGGGTGAACTTTCTATTTCCCATCCACTCATCAACATTTCTCTTGAAAAGGGCCACTGAGGTGCTCTGTTTGACATATATTAGAAGTCTATTCCAGAGCATGGGCAGTCTCTGGCTTATGAACCTGTCCCTCCAGCACGTTCTATTAATTGTGGTAATGAGGTTGAGGTCTCTGTGTGGTATGGAGGGATTTGGATTTCTTTAGATGTAGCATTTCTAACAGAGCTGGGTCAGACATGGCTTTGTAAGTCAAGCAGAGATTGGCTCTTAGTAAACGGTATGAGACAGAAAATAGCTGGAATTTTTTGAGTCTGTGCATGTAGGACATGTGTTTAAGGCCTAGGATCCTCTTCATGAGGTACTTTTGTGGCCTTTCCAGCTATTGCATGTGTCTAGTGAGGTACATGCCAAATGGGGCATTATACTCAATGGCTGGCCTAATGAGGGAAGAGGAGAGACCGATAATGACCTCTTTTTTCCGGGATGAAAAATCCTTGGTAATGAGATGTGCCACATAGAAGGACTTTCTGACCACAGTGGCAAAGTGGTGGTCGAAGGAGAGGTTGCTGTCAACCTGTGTCCCCAGATCTGTTATAACACCTACAGTGTTCAGTGGGCTCCCATCCATGTTCTAATTTGTGACAATGCATTTTTTCCATTAAGTTTAAGGCCATGGTTTCAACACCAGTCATTGGTCTCAGTGAGGCCTTTCTGTAGGATCTCTATATCACTTGAGGAGTTAATTATGGCTCCCAGCTTGCAGTCGTCTGTGAACTTGGTCAAGCAAAGTCCCTCCGTGTTGGCCTGGACTTCTGCAAAGTAAATGCCAAACAGGAAAGGACCCAGGCCCAATCCCTGTGGGACTCCACTATGACTGGTCGGCAGTCTGACTTGGAATCCACTACTTTCACACTGTGGGTTCTATCTGTGAGCCAATTTGCAACCAAACTAGTGATATAGGGGTTGCTGCCTTGTTTGGAAAGTTCATCAATAATTCTTGAGTTGGGAATGGTATCAAAGGCCTTGGCCAGATTGAGGTAGGTTGTATGAACTGCCTTGCCCTCATCCACAGCTCTGGTGACTGACTCAGAGAAGTCAACCAGGTTAAGCAGGCATGATCGACATTTCACAAAACCAGATTGTGTGGGATCTAAAGTTTGGAGATTCCCTATATCCTTGTTAGTTAGGTGCATGATGATGTGCTCCATAGCCTTACATATCAGACTCGTCAGGCTAATGGGGCAATAATTCGCAGGGTCTGTAGTCACTCCCCCTTTATGGAGAGGGATGACTGTAGCAGTGTGCCATTTCATAGGGACAAAGCCTGAGGTGAGGCTGTGATTGAACAGGGCACACAGATGTGGTGCCAGTTCACTTTGTAGTTCATGTAGAACACATCCAGGGATATTGTCTGGTCCCATGGAAACTGTTTTCTTTGCCTTGGACAATGCAGCTTTAACCTGTGCTGCAGTAATGCTGAGTGCCTGGTATTCCTCTGTTATTGTGATTGGTTCTTTATGGGGGAGGGGGTAAATTTGGCACTGAATCTGTCAGCCAGTATGTTGACAATATCTGTTGGCTCAGTATAAGAGACACTGTGCAGTTACTCAGAGCAAACTTGAGTATTGCCATGGAGATTCTTGATATAGAAGGCTTTGTGGTTGTTTTTAGTGTCTGCTGCAATTCTGCCTTCATAGCTGGCTTTAGAGGTTTTGATGAGGGATCTCAACTTTTTGTTGAGGCTAATAAGGGAGTTTTTCCAGTCTTGGGACTTCTCCTTTTCCTGCAATAGTTTCTTCCTTCTGTTGTAGAGTTTATTAATGGCAGGGGATCGCCACATTGGATTCCTTTTTTTGGAGGAGAGCATCTTGGTTCTGCTGGGTATGGCTAGTTCCATGCATTCATGTATGTGATCTTACAGTGGATTGGTATATGATTCAGCAGTCATGTCAGTCTGGGTGCTGTGAAGTTAGCCACCTCTGTTTTTAGGAGCCTAGAGTCAGCTTTGGAGAAGTTTTTCATGGTGATTACCTTTGTGGGTGGTATCGGTGAGATGTGAATTTCCATGGTGATTAGTTTGTGGTCGGATCTACCCAGGGAGAAATTGGCTATTGGAGTAGAGCAACAGATGCCCATGTTAGTAATAACCAGGTCAAGGATTTTGCTTCCTCTAGTGGGGGTAAGAATAAGCTGGTCCAGGGCATTGGAATTGATGATTTTTTTTCTTTACTCTGTGGTGAGTACTATGCACCACATTTTTTGTCTCCTCTATGCTGCACCTGTGCTGTGTGTATTCTTCTGAAATGTGATCTCCACCACTGCTTGTTAATAATTCTGAGTTGGATCTAGCCTGCTATCTGTCCTGAAGGATAATAACATTGAATTTTACTGACTCTGTTCTGTTTTGGTGCTACGCTTGCTTACATTTACATAGTCTGATATAAGGGTAGCCTGGTACCTTTGCACTGCTGCTGCTGTTTTCTCTTCAGCTGTTTAATCCCTTTTAAGGCTTTGCTTAGACACATTATTTTATATTTTGCACAAAATTCGAGCTTTCGTGTTTAAAACCTTTTCTCATATTTTGCCAAATTTCTTTCAGGTAATTATGTGTCTTATTGTGCACCACAACTGTGCTGTATTTTCAGTAAAGTGTGATACTTTTCCCTTAATCTATAAATATATATATATATATATATATATATATATATATATATATATATATATATATATATGTGTGTGTGTGTGTGTATGTGTGTGTGTAATCTATATACCTACATACACACACACACACACACACACACACACACACACACACACACACACACTAAAAAACAGACCTCATCAGGCAACATCTCAAGCAAAGTTGGCAGTGCCATGATTGCTCCCTAGGCTAGTGAAAGAGGATAAGGTATACATACTAAATCTAGAGTACTTGATAATAGTTTTCAATCTTACTCACAAACACTGGCTAATCTACAATGTATGTACTGTACTTGTGCACTATGTATGTATTCTACCTATGTCCAAATTTCAGCTGTACACCACAAATCTATTAATTACCTTTATTTTTAAATTAATATTTTTTTGTTTGTTCACTCCACTGTAACTGTTGATGTGCCGCATACCACTGTAAAAACATGTCTTTTATAATTTGTGTGTATACTGATCATGTCTAAATAACTAAATGTATCTGTAATTTTTCATTGTGGAGCTTTTCTCCGTGGGCCTCTGCTGAAAAGGGGCCATTTCAGTCAGACACCCCCGGTTAACAAATGTAAAATAAAATCAAATAAAAAAACTGCAGTGCTGACCCTTCTGTTAGTTTACTAGTAACCATCCTTTCATTTGCACAGTTTCCATTTGTTATGACCATCTCTGTCACAATTTAGCTGGTGTTGTATCCATACTTCTGCTATGTGACTCACTGGTGCTCTGTTCAGTAAATGTCCGCATGGTCCTATGTCACGTTCCATAAGTATGTCAGTTGTGTTGTGCAAAGCAATTGAAGTTTTGACTGCACGCCAGAATATCCAAGCTGAACTAGTGACCTGAGCACTACAGAAATTAACAGTGGGGGATGGGAATGTGTGCTCATGTCAGTTTGCCCATCCTCTGGGAGGAGGCAGCTATCTCTGTTGCAGTACTGACACACAGTGGAGGCTGAGGCAAATATGGGCACGCTGCTAGCAATTGGACTATGGCACTCCGAGCAGTGCATACTATAACCAGAGCTGGGCCTAAGCAGTAGCATGCATGTCTAGGAGGACAGCACTACATGCTAAACCCATTAGTTTCCACAGGGGATTTGTGTTGGATCTCAGTTATAAAAGCCCAATGTGTGTCTGGATGATAACCTACCATGAGCACCTCCCATAAATAAAGGAATAGATGAGCTGAGAGGGTACTAGCGGGCTTATGCTTTGGTCCACATATGCACAGTAGTGATAGCGTAGTGTGAAAACAGAAGGTATTACAAATGTAACACGTGCAAGATGATACACATGCTAAGTGCTAACTGTTAATGTTCATACAAGAACACTGAGCCACCAGCTTAACTGAATAAACTGCTTGAAACTTCTTCAAGGTGTCTTTATTCCTCACACTGAGAGGGTATCAGAAAGATTGAGTCTCCTAGATCTGCTAGCTAAAGTGATTTATCTGGATTAATCCCTTGTACTTTGTTTCTTTAAGCAGAATGGTGTCCTGAGATACTGTCTGCTTCTCAGAGTTTTGTTTTGCTGTAGCTGATGCCCTTTTCTACAGAGAATTTGTCAAACAGGCACTTGGCATGAGAAGACCTTTCCCAGCTATGAACTATGGTCCGTTTTGTGTACCATTCATGTACATTACATCCTGAGTCACATCAAGTCTGCATTTTGTCAACATAGTGATGCATCTGTGATGTTGCAGGTTTGAAGCACTCACCATTAATTACATGACACCACAGTAGCAGCAGAATATTGCAAAGAAGCAACACATTGCATTGTGACAGATATCATTATTAAGAGTATAGCTCCATGTCATCATTACCCATGGTCTCTAAGGGCACATATGCAGCGCTGATGTCAGTGTGCTGTTAGAAAATGTGCATGACAGAACATATGTGGTGTGTTAAATGTCAGTATTGCATTGATTGTGACATGACTGTACTGCTGTAAAAGCATATTGCAGAAGAATAGGGTAACCACTATACTTATAAAAGATGGCTCTTCTGCCAATTCTATTGCCTGAGACAACGACTATATCTTTTATAGGCACACATGCAATATAGACAACACTAAATAACCATTGCAACAAGATATAGATTGATACATGCAGGTTTTGAAGCTGTGATGATCTGAGTTATCCTGTTTGTGTGTGTGTGTGTGTATATATATATATATATATATATATATATATATATGGGTCCTATTTGTATTGTTGAAAGTATGGTTCATCGAACAGCACATTATCGAATCCACTTTAGCGAAAGTGCATTTTGTCAAAAATGCACCTTCGCTAAAGAAAAAAAAACATGCTGTTTGCATGTACCGTTAGTTGTACATCAATGTATACTCTTGATGTACAACTAAGGAAACTTCTGTTGAGATTGTGGTACAGTGGGGATGAGGGAATATTCCCTTTTCCCCACTGTAGTGTGATCTCGGAGTGAGAATATTAAAGTAGGGGGGGTGCAGGGGGTCTTGCCCCCTGCATATTAGTGTTTACTTTGTTTTTTTTTAATGTTTAGTTTTCTTTTACTTTTCCATGTAAGTGCATTTTCGACCAAATGCACTTTCACGGAAGTCAGTTCGTGGAACTACGGTTCGATGAACCGTACTTTTGATTAAAGAACATAGACCCATATATATATATATATATATATATATATGTACACAAACACACACACACACACACACACACACACACACACAAACATATGTGTACAGGATCATTGGTTCATAGGTATACATCAGGTAATGACCACTAGGGCCTTTGTAAGTCTATTCATATAACCAAAATGTGTCCCATTAGTTATATATTTTAGACATTTATATAGGGGTAATTGTTGATTATGACATTATTTATTGACTGATTCTGTCTATCAAAGACATGGGTGCCAGACCAGAGTTTCCCATCCATTGGTTCAAGTTCTCTTAAATAGGGTTAGGGAGGGACTTTGTTTTACATGAATGAGGTGTCTGTTCCAGAGAAAGAGACTTGTCTAAGATACATATCTGTCTGTCAAACATATCCAATTTATGTTGCAAGCAAACGTTAGGTCTTTAGATTGCATAGTCCTGATGCTGCTCATTTTGCAGATGTGCAAAAGGTTCATCAGAGTGGGATCCAGGGGTGCCTTGTATGCCAGGCATAGGTCACCTCTCAGTAGTCTGTAGGAGACTGAGTACAGAGAGAACTTACTTTGAGGCAATCTGTATAGGACATTGTGTTTACTAACTGTATTCTTTTTATAAGGATTCTTTGTGGATGTTCCAGTTGCTGCATGTGTCTGGTCAGGTACATACTGAAGGGGTATTATACTCAATGATGGGTCTGATTAGTGCTGTGTATAGTGGTACAATGACTTATCTGGAACTAGATGCCATGCACTTATTTATACGTTGAGCAACATAGAAATATTTCATTACTACCTTTGATACATGTTGGTCAAAGGTCAGGTTACTGTCTATATGTATTCCAAGATCCCTGACTAGTGGGTCAACTCTTGGGAGTTTTATTGATGGTGTTGTTTCCTAGGGTGCCCAACTTTTGCAAAGGTACTAAAATGCATTTTTTTGCATTGAGTTTTAAGCCATGTCTTTGGGACCAGTCATTTGTCTGTGTTAGACCCTCTTGTAAGATGTTAGTGTCTTGGGGGATTGTATAACTGCTTCCAGTTTGCAATCATCTGCACACATGGTCAGCCAGAAGCCTTTGATATTATTCCTGACTTCTGAGAAGTAAATATCAAGGAGGAGCTGGCCCATCACAGAGAAATGAGCGATTCCTGTGGTGACTGGCCATATTAGGAAGGTGGTTTCACCAATCCTAACTTCCTGGATTCTATCTAATACCCAGCTGGCTATCCACCATGTTATATAGGGGCTTATGTCTAATTCTGTAAGTTGTTACCAGTGCCAGAGTGGAATATTGTACCAAATGCCTTAGCCAGGTGAAGGTAAGCAGTATCCTTGGTGACCTTCTCAAAGAAGTCCACCAGGTTCAGTAGGCATGACATTCCTTTGATGAAGCCAAACTGTGATGAATCCAGTGCCTGAAGGTCTCCTATGTCTTTGTAGATCATATCCATGATAAATCTTTCTATAGCTTTCCATATAACACTAGTCAGACTAATGGGTCTGTAGTGTCCCAGATCTGTTGATGGTCAGCCCTTATGAAGATGGATGACTGTTGCAGCTGTCCATTCCTGTGGCAGGAAGCCTGTTTTAAGGCTGTAGTTAAGCATTAACTCCAGTGGCTCTGATAGCACATGTTTTAGACTATTCAGGAGGCATCCTGGAATATTATCGGGTCCATTAAGGTTGTACTTGGCCTTAGCATGTGCAGCCAGAATATGCTCACTGTTTAATGTTGGAGGAGTTATGTTTGAAGGCATTTCTTAGGAAGTGGCTGGGGTTGAGTAGGGGTTAAAGTTGTAATTGAATTTGTCAGCAGATTCACTATATTGTCCAGTTAAGTGAATGTAGCACCATTAACCCCCTCTTCAGCACACTGCTGTGTGCTGTCTTTAAGGTTTCTGCATAGCTGAACAACACTTTATGGTTATCTTTTGCCTGGGAGGCTATCTTGACCTCAAAACTGGATTTATTAAACTCAGTTAGCCCTCTTAGCTGCCTGTTTATTTTGGTGAAAGAGTTCTTATCTTAATGGGTGCTACACTTCCTGATTTTTGCCATGGTGTTTTTTTCCCCTTTGCTGTATAACCTTTTTAATCTGGGATGCCATCAGTGGGATTTGTTTTTGGTGTTAGTCTTGGGCTTACCTCTGTTAGGTACAGCAATCTCTGTGAAGCTATTGACATGGCTGTACAGAGTTTCGGTGAACAATTCTGCATAGGCTGCTGTGTTTTTTGGATGGAAGGGCACTGAAGTTTGACAAACTGTTGCTGAATAAAAGGCAGTGTGCCTTGGAATAGTTCCTAACTGTTACTGGGTATACTGGGGTTACTGAGTTGATTTTGATTTCAAAGGAGACAGCTTTATGGTCAGGGAGGACATGACCTTGGGGGTTGTGCAGCATTCTTCTACATTTGTGAGTATGATGTCCTGTATGTTTGAACCTGTACTGGGCATATGCATTAACTAGTTAAGGGTGTTTGTGTTTACAAAGTCCAGGAATCTCTGTGTCTGCAGATTTGGGGCTGTGTAGGATTTCCAGTCTAAAGAAGGAAAATTGATGTCCCCCCCATAAGTAAGGTATTAGGTTGGATGGTGAGTGTCTCCAGTAGGTTTAGGTATGTGCTATGGGTTTTAAGAGACATAGAGGGTGACCTATAGCTTGCTAGGATATGACACCAGATTTTTAATGGTGACCTGCACATGGAGAAACACCAGCTCATCATTCTGTTAACCAACCAAAAGTCATACTTGTTATTGGCATAGTCCCTGTCTCTGCAGCTACCAATCTAAAAGTGTGGAAGGTACTGAAACCTTGCACTGCTGGGGGAACTCTCTGCAGCTTTAACCCATGTCTCAGTAACTTTTCAGATGTCTATATTCCCTAGGGTGAGGAGGGCTTGGAGAGAATTTAGCTTTTCATTTGGACTCCTGGCATTAATCAGTAAAACCTTGAGGTTTAGTGGAGTTGATTTTGCTATTTCCATAGATTTGTCAATTTGTCATTGCCTAAAAAAAGTCTCTATGAATAAGGATAAAGTTTTAGCCAGTATTTGAAAGCCTAGAGAGAACAGGTGCAGACCATGTCTGGCAAAGCAACATGGTTTGTTAACCATGTCTTCCCATACTGACAAATACTGGATCCCTTTAGAATGACACCAGAAACTCAGCCATTTGTTAAAAATCAGCCATCTTTTGCTGGTATTGTGGCATCATTCCTGATTAAGGTAATATGCAATTTGCTAGGCTCATACCAGCCTGAAATACATAATAAGAGTATAATGTCTCTTTTCATATAGTATAGGAGGTTCGTCTCAGCTCATGTACACTTACATGGACTATGATGGATTCATATTGATACCTGTGGTGCAGTGAGTTGACAGCATGTGCAATTTGGTGGGTCCTGGCTCCTGATAGGCAACTAACCATTATCTTTTCCTTGTTCAGCCTGATTAGAGGGGCATCAATATATCTTACAATGGACACCCCTATGATAAGAGTCTTGGGAAGTGTGTTTGCTTGCCTATGGGCTTTGTATTTGAGGGTCCACTGACTGAGGCTGTATGTATGATGTTAGGGGTTGCTTTTGTTTATTGCTTTTGGGTTTGCTGAGGATAGTCTTTGCTGATGGGTATTCTTGTAGGTCTTTTTTGTTTAGCAGGATTGCACTTAAGTGCTTCAGCATATGTTGGTCTGTGTGTGTTGTGTACTGTGTGGGGAGTGCTGTGTCCATGCTTTAACAACCTGATTTGTGCCTTTATGTGAGAGTTTAGCCTCCAGTGACATTGTGCATGTACACCTCTCATGTACTGTATTCATTACTTTAAGGATTAAGTTGTCACCAGTAAACATGAACCAACAGCTACATTGTTTCAAGATACCCATATCCACCAGTCTGGCTGCAGCAAAATTAGGAAATTGAGTATCTATGTTGTCTGGTCCCCTAATTGGTGTGATACAAGGGTGTGGCAGATAGGCGTTAACAGAAACCAATTAAGGATGCTTTTTTGGGAGGGGTTGGAAGCAGACTAGGCTACAAAATACTAAATTTAACAGTATTGCCACTCAATGTGCATCTACCTGCTATAAGATTTTCGGCGTGCATTGTATTTTCTCCATATTTACTGCTTTACAAGGTACTGTTTTATAGACAGTTTTAAAGAGAATACATCCTTCTAGGTGTTTGCATCTGTACAGGGCATTGGTATGATTAACAGCTGTGTGCAAATGTGCCAAATTTATACCAGCACTGGAAATACAGAAAAATGACTACCGAGCCATCTGGCTAAAAGAAATGACTACACTTACAGCCATTTAGTGTACTTTCCAACTCAGATAGACCAAGCAAACACTTCCTACCACTGGATGAATAATACCTGTCCTCCTACTGTAAAAGAACCGTAAAATAGTGTGCAAAGTGAAATGCCACCACAAACAAAGTTAAAGAAGGGTACAAAGTAATGCAAGATAACAGCAGTGTGTTTTAAGCAACTTATAAAAGTGTGATTGTTCAATAAAAGTGCTTCACTTTGTAGAAATGAGCCAATAGACACTCAGCTGTGCAGAATTTATAAAGACACTAAAAAAGGTAAGCTGATTAATAATCCTTCTGGCCAATAAAACAACTACATGTAGGAACCTCTAATGTGTTTTCCCAACCTGTACAGACCAGACTACCACCAACTGCCACTAGATGGAAAATCTCCTGTCCTCTTTATGTAAAAACACAGAAAATAACTTGCTAGAGTGTAAAAAGTATCCTACTTTATCCAGCAGCTAATAAGATAATGAATCCACAGCAAGTAAATCAGGAGGACAGACAATGAGAGGAAAAATGCATTTTTTTTCAAAAAAATCACAAAGGCAAGCAAATAAATAATGCATGCTAATGGTGTTGTAAGGCTTACTCAATGTACTAAAATGAGTGCATTTTTTCTGAGCATCTCTTGAAAACTTCAATATAGTTTAGAACTGTGTGATCAGATATTTATAATATAGAGTTATAGAAAGAATCCTTATGTGAAAGGAATACACCAGTAAAACAGCCTTCATTGGTATATTGGTAACATTTGAAGATAATGTATCCCCTTCCTCTATGTCTGGGGTAGCATTATGAGGGTTGAGTACATTTTTAAAATGACAGGTGGGTGATGGGGCCAGTAACATTAGGTATTGGTACAAAATGTCAATTTCTGTCAACATCCTTGTTTCATTACATCAACAACAGTGTAGAAAGGGAGGAGTATAAACTCCACAGCATGCCAAATGCTCACTTTATCTTAAACCAAATTCCACACTAAGTGCTTTCGTCCTGATTAATAGAAGGAACTTCATCAGACAAATGGCAACATTCTGTTTAAGGTATTAGTATGGTATACCTTTTCATCTTGTCCCAGTTTTTTAATTTTCCTGTCCTTGATTATCTTGATTTTTTCATCAATACTCCTGAAAATGCTATTATACAAGAATCCATTGCTCAAAAATAATGGATCCTGAGTCACAATTTCATCAAGTTCCTAGCTTTGTTAAAGTTTCAATAGTTTTCTCATTATCATTGATAACTAGTTGCATATATTCCAAGCCAAATTTGTCAAACAAGCCCAAAAGTTCTTTATATAGAGGGGAATTATTTATTAGGCCTGTGGCATATCGCCAGACTCGCAGGCCTTTAGGGACAATTTTCATTTTAATGCACTTGTTAAAATACATGTTGTCCATTTGTATTTTTTTTAATTTTAATCAACAATCCAGTTAGGATAGTTTGTCTGAAAAAGAATTGCTTGCACCTGTGTTTATGTTGTTTTCTCCATTAAGGCTTGTATGTCCCTGGAGCCAGTCAGTTCACCTGTTTTGGATACATGCTGTATCTGATTATTATTGGTGGTGTTTGGTTGCCTATCAGAAAATGCTGGTCTTATGAGATATTGTACCATAGGGGTAGACCTGGTCGAGGGCGTTGAACTATTGTTGTTATGCAAAGTTGGAAACCCAGGTAACTCACTTTGCGTCCCAATAACAGGATGTGTTGAAAGTTGAGAAAGTTGGGACAAGGAAATATGTTCTAATCAGTCCATGCAGTCGTTGAGTCTATGGATGAGAATAGTTAATTCCCCCAACTTGTCACTTTGTATTAATTCCACTTCTGCCTGTGCTGGTTCCATGAGACACTCCAACAATAAACGAAAATCCCCAAACGAGACAAAAACACACTCGGACTCCACAGAAAAACTGGAACCATAGCACAAAATGTATAAAATCCACACGTGCCAAATGCTCACTTTATTTTAAACCATATTCCACACTGATAAGTGCTTTCATCCCAATTAATAGAAGGAACTTCATCAGACAAGTAGCAACATTTGATTTTAGGTTTAAATAACCTTTACTACATTACGTACAAGATGTACTGATAGTTATTTGATTAAGAAGATTTTTTTTTAAAATTGGGTATTATTGGAAAATGACACAGATGTCAGGGATAGAGTGGGCAACAAACCCATTTGTATATATAGGAGGGGATGTAACTTGAAAAATTATTTTGAGACATCAACAGTATGTAAGCAAGGTGGTTACATGTTTAAATGTGGATGGTGTAAATACTGTTCCTATATATTGGAAACTAATGAAGATTTTATAAACAACTATAAAGTTAGAATCCCCAGGAAATTTTGTTGTAACTCTGAAAAGGTGGTTTGTTGTGCTAAATGTGTACAATGTGACTGTTTTTATGTGGGAAAAACAGACTGTAGCTTAAAAGAATGCATTGGTGAACATGATATAACATAATAAATATATTATTTATATTTCTTTTGGTAAATTAGGATAAAGAGATTCATAATTAACATATTTAATTCATGTATTTGAATGTACACATTTATCTGTTATAATCGTATGTGGTTTTCTATTAAGACTCATTAAGGTTATTCAAAATGATTTATAGAATATGGATTGTTATAACATTTTTTAAGGTATTTGCATAATATGGATGGAGGGTGTGTGGATTTAGATATTTCATTGAACAGGAACAGCCTGCAGTTGAAAATAACTGCTCGGTAATGTGGGTTGTATTTGCCCAATGTGTGTATAACACACAAACACAAATAAATATTTTAATGTTTTTCGATCTTGGATGTTAAATTGATGTGATTAATGATATGGTGGTGATAAATCTATTTTATTTTAGTTTTTTATATATAATTTTAAAAGACTCTATTTCCTAAGATTTTTCTTTGGAGGTTTGTCTGTTGGGACAAATGTGATTTGTTATAGCTGATTAGAATGAGTAACGTTTTGTATGTAATGTAGTAAGGGTTATTTAAACCTTAAAATGGAATGTTTCCATTTGTCTGATGAAATCGGGATGAAAACATTTATCAGTGTGGAATTTTGTTTAAAATAAAGTGAGCATTTGGCACTCTGTTGATTTTATACATTTTGTGCTTTGGTTCCAGTTTTTTCTGTGGAGTATTAGTGGAGTCCTTCAGGGATCAGTCCTTGGACTGCTCCTTTCTGGCATTTATGTCTCAGAAGTCAAGGTCAATGTCAGTGCTCTCTGTCTGACTAAATTTGCAGAAGATTGCAAATTATGAGCCGTCATTGAATCTCACACTGACACAAATGTTCTCCCGGAAGGGCTGACACAAACAAACAACTGGTTTCAGAGTCATGGACTAAAGCTAAATGCCAAGAAATCCATAACTGTATCCTTTAGGAAGTCATCCATCCCTGGTAACTATCATATTGACTACATAACCCTTAGAGTTGACCCAGTAGTCAGGGACTTAGGGATACACTTAGATAGTAATCTAGCCTTTGATCATGGGTCTACAGTGGTGAGGAAATCATTCTATGTTGCGCAACTTATACACAAAGGTATAGCATCTAAGTCCAAGGAAGTCATTGTTCCACTGTATTCGGCATTCATCATACCTATCACTGAGTACAGTCCCCCCTTTCATATGTACCTAACCAGGCATATTAAACAATTGGAACGTCCACAGAGGCTCCTCACTAAAAGAATACAGGGCATAAGTAATATATCCTATGCAGACTGCCTCAAGGCCATATCCCTGTATTCGGTCTCCTACAGGCTTTTGAGGGGAGATCTATGCCTGGGATACAGGGCATTGTCAAACCCCACTCTGTTGGACCTCCTGCATATCCAGAAAATAAACAGTACCAGAATTACCCATTCTAAAGACTTAAACCTTGCCTGTGATATAAATAGGTCCTGCTGGAGAGATATGTATGTATCCCAGGGACTACCTCGTCTAGAGAACAGGCTCCCCATCCATGTGAAACACAGTTCCTCCCTAATCCAATTCAACTACAACTTGGACAACTGGATGGGAAACTGGGAATTCATCCCAGGTCTGACACCTATGTGTCTGTCTGATGCAAAACAGGTAACCTGTAAATGGTTCATCTCCCAGGCACATGCTTACACTTACCAAGGGTATCAGAAGTTGTCAGATATTTGGGATGCATGGCTAGGCTTAAAAAGGCCCTTGTGGTCATTAGCCTAGTGAACACCTATGAACATATGAACCTATTAGATGAAATAGGTCTGACAGCATTTTTCCTGCATTTCACCTCTTACACATGTATCAATGCTGGTATCAGTGCAGTTAACTATACCATTGTCAGCCAGTGCATTGATGGTGCAGCTTTTATTATCACTAGGTACAACTTTTTCTTTTCAGGACTGGCTCAACATCACATAGCAGACAAATAAACCCCCAGAATACAGGCAGGCTCTTGTTCATAGTCTTAATTCTTTACACAAAACTGCCAAGTTACTTTGTCACTATCATACTGTGGTACAGGTACGCCATGTTCTATGTCCCGTACTGTCTGTACTATCTTTATATGTATAATGTATGCCACCTGATATTGTTTATCACAGCGATCCACTGCATACTGTTTATGTTTCTGCTTTCAAAGACTAAATAGAAGCCATCTTACACAGTAAAGATGACCCTTATGAAGGAGAAGAATCAGGCAACAGTAGCTATCTTCATCAAAGATTGACAACTTCTTGTGGGGCGTGATGGGTAGAGGCAGTATGAAGTACACTGCAGGAGCAAGTGAATGCATGTATAACCCTTTCAAACTTGCAGTTATATTAACAGACTTTGGAAAATCTAACTGCACCTGTAAGAAGTGGGGAACACATACAGCTACAAGCATCAGCATAAGGTATGCATCTATATGGTGTGTAGATACAGCCATATTAGTAATCTTAGGCTGTCAATTAAAGCAGCTTTATTCCTACAGCCACTATAAAAACCTACTACAGAAACTAAAACCTACTACACTTGCCGTAGATAACTTACCAAGTGAATACCTCAACATTGCAGCTCAGTCTATAGCCTTCCAAGTATCAATCCTTATAAATTGATCCATTCTCAAAAACAAGCTACCTCAACTGTGGAAGATTTCCCATGTAATCCCACTTCATAAAGGGGAACCTTCCACAGAACTGACAAACTATCTGCCAATTGCTATTCTTTCACCTCTTTCTAAGCTACTCGAAAGGTGTATTCATCTCCAGGTCATGAAATTCTTACTAACAAATTCTTGCAAACACTCAGCATGGGTTTCGCCTATCACATAGTACCACTACAGGTCTCTTATCCTTCACTAATACCATAAACCATCACAGGAATAACAACAACTTTGTATGTGCCATCTTTCTAGACTTATCAAAAGCTTTTGATATGGTCTCCCATTCCAAACTAGTAGATGTACTAACTGAACTATCCTTCTCACCATCTGCCACAGCATTGTTTCATAACTATTTATCTGGCCATCAACAATCTGTTCTATGGCAGGGTGACCTATCTGCACATCTTCCTTTATCCATTGGTGTCCCCGAAGGATCTATCTTGGGCCCGCTCCTTTTCTCCCTCTTTACTAATAATCTACACACAGCTACTCCACATGGTTCTATAATATACTATGCAGATGACTCAACACTTATCTGCACTGCCACTTCTCTAGCACCTCCTCATTCTCAAACACAGGATTCTTCACTTCTGTACTAAATTATTAATCTTCCAACATAACAAGACATCTATCTCATGCCCGACATTTAACATAATAGCCAAAGACAATACTGTGATCTCCCCGACACCCCATACAAAGTTTCTTGGAATGGAAATAGACAATACCCTAAAATTTAATTTGCGTGTCTCCCTAACTATAAAAAAAGTCCATAAGAAACTTGGAAGTCTATATAGGCACAAAAGGTTCCTGACCACAATGGCCAAAATTACATTAGCACAAACCCATCTGCTCTTCACTCTACTTTATGCTTCTCCAATTCTAACTAATCTCAGGAAAACTGACTTATCTAAGCTAGAAGCATGTTAGAATAAAATTGCTAAGTTTGCATTTGACTGCCCATTTAGAACACATCATTGTACAGCTTTAAACATACTAGACTGGCTTGAGTTTCTTTACAATCAACTCTCTGTAACTGACCAAATTGTAACACAACCAACTAGAACCACTGCACTACAAAATCTCATCCTTCCTTACAGTTCCAGCAGACAACTTTGCTCTAACAATAAGAACTTACTCACCGTCTCCAAGGCTAACAACACTGCAGAAGAATCTTTATTTTTCCAACTATATATTTCGTATATGGAACTCCCTTCCTAAATCCATTTTCTCAGTCTCATCCACTAACCACTTTAAGCCATCACTTAAAGCTTATCTAAAAAAATAAGTGACGATGTTCCTGTACTAACCCCTCATGAGTGCTCTGATACATCACAGTATACCCAAAACATATCCAACTTTTCCCCCGATGTTTCCCGATTCCCCTCAGCAGGGTTTGCAGGAACTCCCTCATGTGGTGGCTTCAATCCCGAGCCCTTCGGGAAGGACAACCCTTTGTTATGTCACCACCACAGGCTACAGTGACCATGGATGCCTCCTGCCTAGGGTGGGGGTGGCATTGTGCAGGCAGGACCATCCAAGGCACGTGGACTCAGACCAAGACCGTACAGCATATAAATGTCCTGGAGATGAGGGTGGTCCTTTTAGCATTGCAGGCCCTTCATGCCTCTCTTCCACCGGGGACTATTGCTATCCAGTCAGACAATATGTCAGTGGTCTGGTATATCAACAAACAGGGGGGAACCAGGTCTTACCCCTTTACAGAGAAGCCATGAGAGTTTGGGAATGGGTGAGCTCCACCAACCGCTTCCTATTAGCAATGCACATTCTGGGTTGGTCCAACATACTGGCGGACAAATTGAGCAGAACTATCCTCTCGCCTTATGAGTGGTCTCTGAATCCTTGTGTAGCGGAACAGATCTTCCTCAAGTGGAGTCAGCCTTGCTGCGATCTCTTCGCATTGCCTTCCAATACAAAGTGCAGTGAGTTTTTCACTCTAATTCCTCCTTTGGGAGAAACCCCCAGAGATGCTCTAGTTTGGCTGCCCAGTCTTCTTTATGCATACCCTCCACTTTCGCTTATGACAAAATTTCTGCAGAAAGCTCCCCGGTTGGGGAGCAAGATTATCCTCATAGTCCCACTCTGGCCTCATCAAGTCTGGTTCCCCTGCCTGCAGTCTCATCTCATAGCTCCACTCTGGATCTTGGATCCCATTCCAGATCTGATTTTTCATCCCTCGGGAATGGCTCCTCTGAACCTGGATGGTCTCAAGCTCTCAGCATGGCTGATCCAGTTCCCCTAGTTGCCAGGACTCCCGGTATCTCTTCCCGTGTCAAGTCTGTCCTGGTGGCAGCACATAAACCCTCTACCAGGAAGATTTACAGTAGCAAATGGAAATGTTTTTCAATTTGGACTTCACGAAAGAACTTGGATCCTTTCACCATTCCTATTCCAGTGGTACTGGAATTCTTGTCTCATATTTTTCAGCAAGCGGCCAGCTCATCTACTGTGAAGGTCCAGCTGGCGGCCATTTCCCATTTTCATATTGGGGACAACTTTGGTTCTCTCGCTGCTGCCAGAATTTCTAAGACCTTTCTAAAAGGCACTTTTCTTTTGAGACCCCCCCTGTTAGAAATTCATCCCCGCCGTGGGATCTGATCTTAGTTCTTCAGGTATTAGATGTGCCTCCCTTTGAACCCGCAGCTTACATTAATCTGAAGTTCTTGTCATGGAAGATGGCTTTGTGTATAGCCATTACTTCAGCCAGGAGAGTGTCAGAGCTTCAGTCTCTTTATCAAACCTCCATACCTTGTGTTTCATAAGGATAGGGTATCTCTCAGGACTAATCCCTCCTTTCTCCCTAAAGTTGCTTCTGAGATGAACATTAATCAGTCCATTAATTTGCCTGTCTTTTTCCCTAATTTCCAGAACAAAGGAGAATATAAACCTCATTTGCTGGATGTTCACAGACAGTTACGTTTTTATTTGCACAGGACAGCTGTCTTTCGTAAATCTGATCAACTTTCTGTCTCCTTTGCTAAGCCTTTTCTAGGGAAACCAGTTTCAAAGGTGACTCTCGCCAGGTGGATTTCGAGTTGTATCCTACAAGCATACAGACAGTCTGGCTTACCAGAACCAATGGGAATTCATGCTCATTCTACACGTTCTATGGCAACGTCTGCTACATTCTGGTCTAGAGATTCCCTGGATGACATTTGTTCAGTGGCTACCTAGGCATCCTCTCACACCTTTATTTCTCAATATAAACTGGATTTGGTGTCTAGAGGAAGAGCTGCCTTTGGCTCTGCAGTGCTCCGGAATATCCTTCCTTAAGGGCCTCCCAAGATTCGGGTAGCTGGGGACTCTGTTCCACAGGTTGCTGATCAATGAAGTTAACTACTTCAGATAAAGAAGTTATGTACTCACCATAACATTCCATCTGAGTAGGTAAACTTCATTTGTCAGCAACCGTCCCTCCCTCCTCCCCCCTGACCTTGACGGTTATTTCGATGAGCTCGAGGTTCGGACTTATGAGCTTTACTTTGTCCTTGAGTCAGGTGTCTCAGGTTGTTAGTTTGTTTTTGTTATTATGTGCAGGTGGCAAACGCGATCTGAGGATTGGAAGGAGGTTGCAGTGTAGTATGGGTAAGGGGGAGGAGCTTGGAGCTCGGATCTTTTTGCTTGGTATGCTGCCGGCTCGGATCCTTGTCAGATCCATAACCCACAGGTTGCTGACAAATGAAGTTTACCTACTCAGATGGAACGTTATGGTGAGTACATAACGTCTTTTTATTGACTGTCACATTGCTTTATGTTCTTTTAAATGGGAGCAGCTTTTTGAGCTAGCACTGAAAAGAACAGATTTATGGTTAAAAGCTGTTCAAAACAACTTTTTCCATGCAGAAAATGTATTTATTTTACTTCTGCTACCTGGGGAAGTGAATAAAGTGTTTTTTACTGTGTTTTATGTGTGAAAAAGTGATTTAATTTTTTGCGACTTTCCTGTTTTACCCACTGTGGCTGCTAAGATTCTGCGGGAAACAAGCACCATTTTTGAGCTGACTGTAGAACAAACTTCTGGTGCCTTGGTTGGACCTTCTTCCAGCCATAAAAAGAAAAAGTTAACCTAACGGACTTTACCATCACAACAGGTTAATAATTTGCCAGGGGTTCAGGTAGGTTACTCTGTTTTTTCCAAAGTTGGTTCCACAGACCACTCATCTCTTTCTCAAATCCCTCTGGTGTTGTCCATTCAGCCACCATGGACTAGGAGTCACTGACATCCTCTGCAGCTGTTGAGTTCCCCTCAGTGCAGAAAGGAGGGCCTTTTTTTTGGTAATGGGAGAAGAAGAGGGAAATGTGTCATTGCTTAGACATAATGTTGTGCCTTTCCTTGGGGAAGTCATTGCAGGCAATATTAGGTTTATTTGCCCCAATTTTCCTGTCAAAAAAGAGACAGAACACTTAACATTTAACTTTTCTAGTGCCCATTTTTCTGGACAGGTAATTTCTTAGGTTTGGTTCAGGATCACGTGACTTTCCTTCTGAAGTTGTTTCTGGTAAATAAAAAAGGGATCCCTCTTTCCCTGAAGAGGTTCACAATTTTGATTCTGTACAGGAATGTGAAGGGACAGATGCAAGTTTTTCTCTTCAAATTCCTGATTCAGATTGTCAAGAAAGTAAGATATATAAAGTTGCCTGAGTGATTCACTTTTTCTGAGACTTGTGGCAGTATTTTCAGTGGGAGAACACTGAGGTATCTCAGTCCCTCAGAAAATACTATGAGTCAATACAATTAGAATTCCCAGAACCCTCACCCAGCTGCCAAGTACTGTCAAAGCTGGAGGATGTGTTTATCATAGGCTGTGTTTTCCTTGACAGCCAACCTGCTGATCCCAAGGGCGCAGATAGAATGTACAAAGTTCACCTGGTCTTTCAAGGTTTTCATACAGTAATCTCAAACCTGACCCAGCAGATATAGCTTTAGTTAATACAGCTGCAAAACCTTTTGTGAATTCTAATCCATCTGACAAGGACAGTAAACCTTATTGATAGATGTGGGAAAAAAGTTTTTTTTTGATATTTAGAATTTTGAATTGTCAGGTTCATATGTTAAAGTTTATAGTTACTTACTGTAAAAGAATGAGGAATATTTTGGCACAGTTTCCTCTTGTGAGAAAAAAAATCTGCTTTGTGTGGTTAGGTTCCTCTACTTCTGACATCACTACACATAGATTAAGGCGTGTTTATGATTCTGTAGAAACTGCCTCCAGGGCTTTTACCACTGGTACTGTTTAGAGTAGGTTTTCATTGCTGTTTACTCAGAACATCTAAGAAAATGTCAAAAATTAAATTTTGAATAATTTAGAAAGAGATTTAAATTTTGGACCCGATGCTGTAGTGATTATCAAAAAGTTTGATGAGAGAGATAAGCTGGTTCATGGAATCTCTCGGATTTTCAGCCCCCCTCCTGTATATTTTCCAAGGCGTTTTCTTCTACCTCGTTCAGTCTTGTCAAGAAATAAAATAAAAAGTCTCAGCAAAATGCTAGTAACTAGGCATTTAAACAGCAATGGTAGGGGAGGTTCAAAAAGAAAGCTAGAACCCACCAGAACAAAGGACAGTCAAATAAAAAATAATAGGTATTTAAGGGACCTTGTCAACCTCCCCAACCCTGGTAGTCCCTTATCCCTTCCAGAATGTCTGAATCTCCATTTCTTTCTTTCTTTGCAACAAATTCTTTCAGACAAATGGGTTCTGATGCTGATCCAGCTAGGATACAGATGGCAGTGTGTGGAAATTCCTCCATTTCAGAGGATTCCTCCTCATCTGCCAGAATAAACCCTTCTTTCCCTATTGTCCTATACCACATACTGTCTCAGGGAGTAATAGAAGCAATTCATCCTTTACCATTGGGAAAATTATTTTATTCAAGATTGTTTCTGGTTCCTGGAGACCAGTTCTGGAGCTTTCTTTCCCAAACCGTTTTGTGATAGTGCCCAAGTTCAAAATACCCGCTCTTCCTCCTTTGAGTTTTATAGTAAGCTTAGATTTAAAATATACATATCATCACATTGACATTCATCCAGAATCCAGGTGTTTCTTAAGGTTTGCTTGTCTGGATTGCATTATCAGTGCTCTGCCTTACCCTTTTGGCTAACTACTTCTCCAAGTGTGTACACAGACAGTAGTATCTAGTTTTTGTCATAGCCCTTTGCAGGCTAAATGGTATCCAAATGTTTCCATAGCTATATTTGCAGATCCTTTCTAAAAATGTCAGGAATCTCTCACTGGCAAGAAATTTCCTCTAACAAAGGCTGGGATTCCAAGAGTACATTCAAAAGTCTGTCTTGACTCCATTACACAGGATTGTGTTTCTGTGGTACCTGCTAGACACCTCAGAACAAAGAGATTTTCTTTAACAGGAAAATAATAGATCTATATTTAAATCTGTTCTAGGGATTTTCCACTCAGACTTTGATCACTGCGAGGGAATGCCTCAGGATTCTGGGTCTCATTGCAGACTCCCCATGAGAAAGACACACTGGTGTTTGAGGTCTCTTTGGTGCCAGCAACAACATCGATTATCTTCTCAAATTCTACTGCTGGGATTTGTGAAAAGAGAAATCACACTGTGGGGATATCAAATATCCCTGAATGCAGGTCTCCCCTTCTCCTCTCCTGCTTCAAAGCAGTCACTCACAGCAGACTCCTTGGACTTTGCATGGGGAGCAGTGTCATGGAAGAAAATAGTGCAAGGTATCTGGGGCAACAAAGACAGACTAATGAATATAAACATAAAATAATGTAGAGATGTTAGCTCTTATAAAGGCTTTCAAGTCTGAATCTTCTGTGGTTTCCAGGGCCTCTTCAAGTGGTCACAGACAATACCACAGTGAGGTGGTACAAAAACAAGCAAGGGGGAACCAGATCTTACCCCCTTTACAGACTAACCATGTTAACAACTGATACAGCATTACAGCACAGTCTCATTTTAGAGGCATCTTACATTCCATTATTGCAAAATTGTGTGGCAAACAAGCTTAGCAAGGCAAATGCAGACTCTCATAAATAGAAACTAGTTCAGTGGGAATTCGAAGATGTGATTCAGCTGTGGTTATTCATCAGGTAGATGTTGCCTCCTGTCTAAACAATTAACTGGCAAAATTCAGTTCTGGGTCTGTATGAAAGAAGGCCTAGAAAACAGGTGCATTTTCTTCTCCTTGGGCATGAATTTTCCCATATGCTTTTCAACCCTTTCTGCTGACATCCAGGGTTCTTCTAAAAATTCAGAAGGGATACCCCAAGATCATTGCTGTGTCTCCCTTCTGGCCCAAGCAACAGATGTCGTCCCTTCTTTTGGAAATGGCTAGTGGCAATTACCACAAGCTTACTCACAAACTGGATTTACTCACACAAGAGCAGGGGTGTATGATACATCCTGACAGCAGATACCTAAAACTGACTGCCTGGATAATCGAATCTTAATGCCTTTAGGTACCTGTTTACTGAGGATGTGCAGCAGGTACTGTTGGAGGCAAGATACCCTGCTATTAGAAAATCATATGAAAGCAAATAGAAAAAGTGTTCTAGTTGGTGCCAGAGCACAGCCAGCACCCATTCATGGCTAGTGTTTCTCTGGTTTTACAATATTTGTGTGAGCTACTCTCCTATGACCTGTCTTGCTCCTTTACCATACTTCATTTACATCTTTCAATTTTGAATTAGCATTTATGTTTTTTTAACCTTGCCCCATCCCTGATCAATAAAATAACCAACATGATTCCCTATGATACAAAAGGATTGAATTTCAGATATGTTTGCTCAAATTAAATGCATTTATGTGGAAGATGAAAACTAATGTAAAAAATATCCCTGATGTTATTTTGTTGAGTGCATTTAAGCCAGTTGCTGCAAAGCTCTGTCTCTCATGTAATGGGTCAGAAGAGTTAATCAACAAGGATTTGTTTTATATAAGAGTACCTCTAATATAGTATCACTTCCCATATTTCATAGTCCTAAAGAGTGTTTCCTCTACATCGTAACCTGCTTCTCCTTTTAACCAAACCTGAACAACTTTGAACTAGAGATATGTAAGGGAAAATGATAGTCCATAATTTTGGCCATACTTTGGAATGTAATACTTAGCTGAGAATTAGATGTTTTCCTATTGAAACTCTGAGGACTATTGCCATTGAGAGAGGTAATTAATAATAATATAGAAGAGAGATTTATTTTAGTTAAGAGTTTTAACAGTACACTACCTCTGTGTTCCGGTTATTGTCCTAGTCAGTGTTTTTCTCTGTCTTATTAACTAAGCTTGAATAAGAGATTTCTAAGTGAAGTTATCAAGCCATAATTCTGACTAGAGATACATATTTAATATAAGGTTAGATAAGTTCTTGCTCACATTCTGCAGAATGTATTTGAAATCTATGGAATTAAGCAGAACTAGAAATGCAAATGAGGGGGAAAAAGTTTGTGGTTGTTATATGTCAGAGTATTTCCCCCTACTCTGAGGTGTAGTGATCTCAGAGTTACTCTATATAAATGGCAAAAACCAGAAAAACAATCCACCTTATGTATGCACCCTTATTAGAGACAGTTATTAACGAGCTTCTAGTTTCAAAATGGAGATACTAGTAAAGCTCAGTTAACAAACACAGAAAAGTATAAGACCTTTGACCAGGGGTCACGGGCAATGACTGTCACCATCCGAGCTTATAAAAATATTTGGTAGTCAGACCCAATGTATGTTTTTAAACCATAGTCTTCAGATTAGTATCATTGCATTCAGAGTCTAGAAATATGATTCAGAATTAAGTAATATGATTATTTGAATCATAGATTTTTATGATTAGAATAACTACTTACATTTGGGATGGTACATGCCACGGAAGGAATGCAGAGGGTGCTGGAGGTTGTGGGTTCACGATAACTGCATGAAGACAGTTATACCAAAGTTGACTTCAGTGGTTAATTGTCACTGACTACCAGTTCTAGTTGGAGTTGCCACCAATCAATAAATTTTTCTGACACTAAGAAAATCAGGTTCTCAATCAGGAAATCCAGAAAAGTAGTGTCCATGTCAGGAAACTCAGCTTTGGCGAGTACTCATCAAATATTTTGAGTCATTCTGAGAGTTAACAGATTTCCAAAGTACATTTCCCAAAATATTTACTGTTTCACTTGAATTTCCTGTTAGCATTTAAATTATTTTGTACAAGGACTTTGCTGAAACTTAAGTTTTTTATTTGAAAACTGAATTTACAGTTTTTATTATATGATGCTAGGCTTACCAAAAAAATGTTAGCAAAGCCATCAGTGTTTAACACTGTTTTAAAAAATTCACTAAATGTTTTTCAGCAGTCATGCAAGTGCAATATCAGGGACATTTTAAATAGAAGAAGTAAAAATAAATATTTTAATTTAAGCAAAGAGGAAGGAACTGCCTTACAAGAATTAAAATTGATCACTGATATAAGATTTAACTGAGCACAAAAGGCGTCATAAGAGATCTGGGAACACAGGTTGACAGCAACCTCCCTTTTGACTACCACATTGCCATTGTGGTCAGAAAGTCCTTCTATGTGGCACATCTCATTACTAAGGGTTTTGCATCTAGGAAGAAAGAGGTCATTGTCTCCCTCTACTCTTCCGTCATTAGGCCAATGATCGAGTACATTGCCCCATTTGGCATGTACCTCACTAGACACCTACAACAACTGGAGAGGCCACAGAAATACCTCACAAAGAGGATCTTAGGCCTTAAACACTTGTCTTATATAGACAGACTCAAAAAACTCCAACTATTCTCTGTCTCATATCGCCTACTTAGAGGCGATCTCTGCTTGACTTACAAAGCCATGTCTGACCCAACTCTGTTAGAAATGTTACATCTAAAGAAATCCCAATCCCTCCGCACTACATGCCCCAGAGACCTCAACCTCATTACCACAATCAACAAAACAAGCTGGAGGGACAGGTTCATAACCCAGAGACTGTCCATGCTATGGAATAGATTTTCTACACATGTCAAGCAGAGTGCCTCACTGGCCCTCTTCAAGAGAAATATTGATGAGTGGATGGGAATTAGAAAATTTTCCCCGAGGATCACTCCAATGGCTCTGCTTGACAGAGGCATTGGGAACTAAGGTTGGGTGGCACAATGCCAGGGTAATCCTATGGGCTAGGCTTGTAAAGGCTCCAGGGCAATTAGTCTAGTGCACACCTATGAACCTATTTATGAAGGCAGATAAGGGTGGGGTTGGTAGTTATGCATGGTACAAATTATATTGCAGCTATGGAAAATATGTTACCTAATATTGATGAGTATTTAGTGATTTCTATTAATGACATCCAAAAAAGTTTCACTTTGATTTATTCTGTTTTATATGAATACCTCATGAACAATGTTATTGATTTTGAGTTGTATGAGTTTTTAAGAATAGAAAATCCTAGAGCAGGTGTCTGCTCCAGACAGTATCACTGTGGGCATGTCACTGTTTCTTGATACGCTTCTTAATCCTTTAGTTCAAAAATTACCCTCTTAAGTAAAAGACTCATTGGATTTTTTTGGACAAATTATGTGACTTTAATTAGGAATATGATTATAGTGATGGTAGAGTTTATATGGACACTGTTGATGTGTGTTCACTGTTCACCAGTATCACTCAAGAATTGGGAGTGGAATGAATTAGACTGTATATGAAGAAATTTACTTAATAAAAAGTACTATAAGCAAATTAAAGGGGTGGCAATGGGGTCTGCAGTGGTTCCCACATTCACCAGCCTGGTGCTAGGATGGTGGGAGGTCTACATTTTACATGTGAGTGAGAAAAGTACAAAAATTAGGTACTATAACAGATTTGTAGATGCTCTCTTTTTTGTTGTTACCGGAAGTCCATAAAGCAGTGCTTCTTTTGTTCAAGACCTTAACAAGCTTGGTGAGTTTCTGAAGTTTACATTGGGAGAGGTGGACTCCAAAGTTAACTTTCTAGATGTAACCATTGAGTGAGACAGAATAAATAAAAAGTTTGAAAGTTAGATTTGCAAGAAGGATACATTTTCTAATGGATATCGTCACTATAAAAGCAATCATTATTTTATAAAGAAAAATATTCTGAGAGGCCAGTTTATAAGGGACTCAAGGATGATTGCCAATTTTATAAGGTTTAGAGAAGAAATCAAATTTATAATCTTATTATTCCTTCAAAGGGTAGTGAAGATTTGTTATTAAAAGCAGATAAGGAAATTGCTGAAAAAAGAAGGGTAGTATTTGAGCCAATTTTACAAAAATCACTCTTTAAGAATAGTACTAATGCAATTATGGACTGAGAAGAGGGTAATGTAGCTAGGACGAATGCTTATTTTTTTGGACATGTCAGTAGATGCTAATGCCATTTGAAAAGCCATCAGCACCAATTGGAAAAGATTGGAAGGCAATTCAGATCTTTTTAGAGTTGTAAGAAATATTCCTAAGTTTATAGACAAGAGAACCAACAGTCTTAAAGTATTATTACAGAAAAACAGCACCAAAATGCCCCTACCAGAGACAGCTAAAAACAAATGAACCTACAAGTGTGGGTTTTGTTCTGCATGTAGGTTAATTTCTGAAGGACCATGCATTTTACTAGATCGAACAAAAGAAAGTATTATAGTCTCAGGAAGGTTCACTTGTAAGTCAGTGGGCCTAGTTTATATTAGCATGTGCTCTGACTGTAATGCCTGTTATATAGGCATGACAACAAGGAGTCTAGAAATGAGAATTAAGGAACATCAGTATTCTGTTAAAACAAAAGATGAAAAGAATGCTTTATACAAGTGTTCTATTGTTTGTTACAGTACAAAACATTTTTGCTGTCTGTTTAGGAATAATTTCTACCAGATTTAGGGGATATAATTTTAGAAACAGAGTAGAGGTTAAAGAAGCAGAGTGGCAAAACAAATTAAAGGCAGATAGGTATCCAGGACTAAATGAATCTGTTAATATAAAATGTTTTTTTTTTTTAAACAGGAGATGAAAAGTTTGTAAATGATATTGTTTTTAATTAAGTAATTACTTTGCAACAGTGTTCAATACTCTGGATGTATTTTTATGTATATATGTATTTTTATGTATATATGTATTTATTAATTTCAAAATTGTTTGTGAATGAGTTTTAATTGAATAATTATTCTTAGTTGTTTATTAGTTGATTTTGTATTTATAAGGTGTTTTGTTAATGTATTTTAGCAGTTTCTGATGAAGTCTTTACAGACGAAAGTGGTATATGAAAAGCTTTGGATGCTTATTTTGTGGTTGTGTTACTGACTACACTCTTAATACAGTGTTTTTTGTATTGTTTGAGTTTTTTTTTTATCATTGTTGGAACAGTCTTATTTGTGTTGTTAAAACTGTAAAGTACACATTACATGAAGCAGTGTACAAATATTTACTCTTTCTTCATTTCCTTAGTATAATATTTAGACCACATTGCATATCTAGTGTAAACAGTTTCAACAAACAAACCAGGTGTCAGCACAATGTTACACATATCTTTTATCATGTGTAGCATGTTTATGCATTTATTTATCTGTTGCACTCAGTATATTTGTCAAAGGAAAAATATACTTTAAAAATGATCAAAACACGGTAGGTTCAGGTTAAGGCACTTTACTGTTGCAGCAAGGAGACAAAAATGTGCTAATACAGTGTTTGTCTAACTAGAAACAGGAAATACTTTCATTTTTATACACTTTCTAATAAGGCATTGCCTACCAAGCTGACGTAACAAATCACAAGTCTTTTCATCATCATTTATTAACAATTAGTCTCATGAATTTCTGCTGATTTATCAATTTTTGTGAGAAACTTCCTAAGGAAAACAATGTGGCCTTGGTTAGATACATGCAATGTTACCATTCAAGGTACTATGGTTAATTCAAGCACAAAGCTAGCAGTTCATTTCTCTAATAATCCTTTGTCTACATTATCTCTAAGCTACTGCAGCTGTACATGTTCTCATACTTCGAACAGAGCTGATTGTTTAGAATCATTACACTTACAGGATATAGCATTGTTCATTCAATCTCCCCTGACCTAGCAGATAAGCACCTGCTTCGCAAGTACATTTCCAAAAGGCATAATTATGAATATTGCTGTGCTAGTAATTACTAGGTTAGAGGGCATCTTGCAAGTTTCAGAAAGCACACTGCAGTTTCAAAAAGCATATTTTCAGTCTCATATGAAACTCAATTTATATATAAAACAGTGCATGTAAAATAGAATGAAAAACATGTTAACTCATTTAGCTTCTAATTAGCATTAAGCATACACAAATTAATACATATTTTTCTGACATTTCCCCCCTTGTTAATACTTTTTAATTATATTTTCAAAAAGAATAAACAGTTTGCTTCTTTTCCTAACCTCTTCCATTCAGGATTTGCATTTAAGAAAGTCATTCAGTTTAAACTTTATGAAAGTGTTTCACATTCTAGCAGCTCTTCAAATTCTGTACTCTGATACATAGTCTCAGAAACTGATATATCTATAAATTCTTTGATTAATTTCTTCATGCAGGGGATTCCACAACAAACACAAACTCCTTTCAGGAGTAATCCCACACCAATGGCAATCAAAATGTTCATTAAGATGGAGCCCCACCCCCGAACAAATTCTGGAAAAAGTCCATCAGAGGGTTTGGGCCTGGTTTGGTCATGGTCGACACTTGCTGAATCACCTCAAGGTGGTCATTAATTTCATGCTGATGATCTGGTATAAACGCACAGCATTCTTCTTTGATTAAAGCGCATGTTCCACCCCTCGCCGCTAGGGTGAAGTCAAGAGCCATTTGGTTCTGGAGCACTACAGTTCTTATAGCATTTAGTTCATCAGTTATCAGTTCAAGAGCAGAGAAAGTTGCATTACTCATCACTTCGAGAAGTTTAGATAGTTTTCGCAGCTCCCAAATTGATTTAACTGTGCCATATGCAGGTAATATGCCTGCCCATGATATAACAGCATCACTCAAGTCCATGTGCATAAGTTTGGTACCCACAGTATGATGGTCTTTCCAGCCCGCCTTGATCTGTCCCATTGGATTTTCAGGCTTTATTAACAGTTTTCTTGGTCACATCTCGGGTATTTCGAATATTTCCCTGAGGCAAGACTGCAGTGTGTCATATGGCCGGGACCAGGTTCCCCAAAAAACAACTGCTGGTCCAATTCTCAGGTAACTATTTATATGCTTTTTTACCACAAACAAAATAACAATCCTCTACTTTAGTAGTTACTTTGTTACGAAATGACTGCCCTGCATGAAACATTTTAATATCTATTACAGATAACTGTTTAAAAAGTACAGGATTACGTTGCACTTGATCAAAAGTCTTATGCATGGATTTAAGAAATGAGTCATAATCTGAACTACAAGTTCAACCCAGATTGTTTGCTTTGGTATAACATTTATATTGTACAGTCACATAACACTTGTTCCAACCCACTTGTATTGTGTCATTCTTGTAAAAACATACAATTCCTTTTTGTGTCACAGGCAAATACAGTGCTACCTTATCATATGCTTTAATATATACTGTGTCAAAAAACAGATTTTCCCATGTCTCATTGACCCCTAGGGGGATAGCAGTCATTAGTAACCCCCCCCGTATGCTGTTGTTATGGCTGTGCAGATCCAGCAGTTCGAAACATTAAAAGTCTCAGCATACACACGTGTAATTGCCTGATAAGTGTTAAAGTTTGGGTGCCAGTCTATGTCTGGTTCATCACGTTTAATCAGTTCAACTTTTGTGGCAGGAAAAAGGAAAGGCCACAACAAAAAGAACAATGTTATTAGCATAGCTATCAAAATAATCATGCAAGTTTTCTGAGGTTGTTCAGTGTCTCTATTTGCTCTATACCTGTTCATTTTGTTCTCGTTCTACAATAGTAACAAGGTTTTTGTCCAGTTCAAAGTTCTTAACCAGTTTACAGTGTGTCAAATGAATCCAGGATGCTCGCTCCGCGAGCTTGACTGCAGTGGGTGTCGACAGTAGTACCTGGTACGGCCCTTCCCACTTCGGAGAACTCCAATTTTTTCTCTTCACTATCTTCACCCAGACCCAGGTGCCTGGGGCTACTGCTGCTTCCGATTTTGTTTGTTCTTTATCTGAAACAGAATTTAACTGCAAAAGTTTGTTATTCAAAAATCACCTCATATACCCTGCAAGTGAACTGTCAGCCTCCTGCTCTGCAGACATAAGAGGTTTCCATTGAGGTGTATAATATGCCCTCCCAAACAAAACTTCAAAAGGAGTCAATCCTTTTACATTTGGAACTGTTGTCATGCTTAACAGTGCCAGAGGTAAACAGTGCACCCAGTTTGTTTGTGTCTCACTAATCAATTTTCTAAGTTTACTCTTCAACACCCCATTATGCCTGTCTACTAATCCTGCAGACTGGGGGTGGTATGCACAGTGGTTTTTCAATGATATCCCGAAATAGCGACTACGTTGTTGTATTATTTGGTTTACAAAATGTGTGCCATTGTCACTATAAATCTTTTCCGGTATGCCAAATCTAGGTATAATTTCTTTAACAAGGACTTTTGCAACAGTTGCTGCATCTGGATTTTTAGTTGGAAAAGCTTCCACCCATTTGGAAAACATATCTATAATGACAAGGCAGTACTTCTTATTTTCACATTTGTTCAGTTCTATAAAATCCATACAAACAGTATGAAATGGATACGGTGGTGTAGGGAAACTCCCTTGCTTAGGTTTCAATGCCCCTTGTGCATGATGCTTGTTACAAACATGGCATGCTGCACAAAAATTTTTTGTGTAATTAGTAAATCCGTACTTCGTAAACACTCGATTCACTAACTGTACCATCCCGCCTGTTGAGACATGGCTCTGCCCATGGCTCAACAAAGCTGCATATCTAAACAAGTTAGATGGTAAAATTGGTTTCTTTTCTTTGGAGATGTACAGTCCCTTCTCAAGGATTGCTCCTCGTTTTATCAATTTTTGTTTTTCTACATTTGTAGTAAGTGTCTGCATTGTTTTTAACATTTCTAAATCTAAAATCTCAGAAGGTTGTAATTCTTCACTCAAAAGAAAAACTTCTGAAGCTGAAGCCGCCTGTTTTGCAGCTGTATCAGCCCTCACATTACCTTTTGAAATTCTATCCTGTTGCTTGGTATGAGCTACGCATTTGCAAATAGCTACTTTCTGAGGTAACTGAATAGAGTCTAATAAATCTAAAATAAATTGCGCATGGTTAATTGGTTTACCAGTAGATGTTATCATTCCTCTATTTTTCCACTGTTGCGCAAAAACATGTACAGTAGAAAAAGCATACTGACTGTCAGTAAAAATATTCACTTTCTTGCCTTTTGCTAAGGCACATGCCCTCGTTAAGGCAATCAATTCTGCTGCTTGTGCAGATAAGATATGTGGTAAAGACTTCACTTCTAAAATCTCGGTATCAGAAACTACTGCATACCCCACTAGGTTTTGTCCTGTAGGACCCCTCCTGCAAGAGCTGTCCACATAGTATGTCACCTCAGCATCATCCAAGGGAACATCTGTAAGATCTTTTCTAGGTAGTGTCTTTTGCTCAATCTCCTGCAGGCAACAGTGTGGTTTGCCATCTGCAGGGGTTGGGAGCAAGGTTGACGGATTCAAAGTTGTGCATCGTTCAATTGTTATATGAGGTTGGCTCAACAGTATAGTCATACAGGAAAGATGTCTAGCAGGAGAAAGATACGCTACTTTTTTTTGCAGTAAAATAATCGCAACTGCATGAGGCACTCTCAATCTGAGAGGATGGAACAATACTACTGAGACTGAAGCCTGCACTGCCATTGCAGCTGCAACTACTGCTTGTACACAGTGGGGCAAGGATCATGCGACTGGGTCTAGCTGTGATGAATAGTAAGCTATGGGGCGTTGTTTGTCCCCATGCTGTTGTGTTAACACTGATGTCATATATCCTTGCTTACAGTCTACAGTTTGGAAAAATCGCTTATGATAGTTTGGTAATCCTAAAACTAAGGAAGATGCTATCAGTTGTTTCAGTTTGCAGAAAGCTGATTCTGCTTCTGGTGTCCACAGTAATACATCCTGTGCTGCCATCGGCTTTTTGAATATCAAATTAGTCAGTGGAGTAGATTCCAAAGCATAATTTGGTATCCAACTCCAACAAAAGTTGTTAGTTCCCAGGAAGGACATAATTTCCTTCTTGGTAGTTGGTCTAGGTGCTTGTAATATTGCTGTTTTTCTGTCTTCATCTAATATTCTGCCCTCTTTGGATATTACATATCCTAGGTATTTAACCTGTTCTCCCCAAAGTTGCAGTTTGTTCTTGTTTACCTTGTGTCCTTGAGTAGCTAAAAATTGTAATAATGCTATGGTATCTTCTCTGCATTCTTGTTGGGTGGGGGCTGCCAGCAGAATGTCATCTACGTAAAGTAAAATCTGACTACCTTTCGGTAGGATAAATCCCGCCAGGTTACTTGCCATTTCTTGTGCAAATATCGTTGGACTTTCACAATATCCCTGTGGTAATCTCATATATGTATACCGTTTCCCCTGAAATGTAAATGCAAACCAATGTTGGCTGTCTGGGTGTATCGGTATCGAGAAAAATGCATTGCTAATATCTACCACAGAAAAATACTTCTGTTGAGGTTTTAAATCATTCAACAAGGTGTGTGGATCTGGCACCGTTGGTGCCCTAGTTATAACTGCGTCATTCACAGCTTGTAAATCTTGGACCATACGCCATTCCCCGTTTGCTTTCCTAACAGGAAATAAGGGTGTATTACATGGTGAATCGGGAGATTCTATTAAGACTCCTTCCTTAAGTAAGGCTGCTATTATGGGTTTGATCCCAATCTCTGCATCCTTTCTCAAGGGATACTGTCTTTTCTGAGGTCTAAATGCTGATTTTGGTGTAATAGTAACTGGTCCTGCTGTACGAATAAGTCCTACATCTGATTTCCCTGTTGAGCAAAATTCTATGAAGACAACGGCTCCAGGAGGCAAAGAACAAGCAGAAAGTCAGATAATCCTTTTTATTTTGTAAGCGCTTTCGGCAAAGGACACTTCGTTTCATATATATAATAATAACATTCAATATGTCTTTAAGTGTAGGAATATCATTGTGATGTCACCATTGATCTAAGTATTTAATATGGCAATTAAAGCTTTTATTTTGTTTCATGTCTGATGAAGGCGAGGGAAGTGTCCTTTGCCGAAAGCGCTTACAAAATAAAAAGGGTTATCTGACTTTCTGCTTGTTCTTTGCCTCCTGGAGCCGTTGTCTTCATAGAATTTTGCTTGTTGGTTTGGTCAGTGCTTTTTCAATGATTTCCCTGTTGACCAGAGAGTCTCTGGTATGTCTCGCAAGGCTTTTTCCTCTTCCTCCAGTAAGAGTAATACTCAGCTATCCTCACTTGCCTCTGAGTGCACAGCTGGGTGTGTCTGTGTTATCCAATTCAATTTCTGCTTCTGTACTCCTTGTTCAGAGAGTTCTAACTCTGTTTTTCCAACCTTGTGACTTTTTCTCCTAGGTCTGCCCACTTCAAATTTTTATTTTTAGTTAAGCTTACATGTGGCAATCGATTAGATTTGTAAAGTGCTAAAAATTCCTGGGGCAATGAACAGCTTATTACACTGTTTCCTTCTGTGTCCCAGTACAAGTTTCGTAATACTAGCCTATTAACATGGTTTTTAAACAACTCTTGCTCACATTCTTTATCAGGTCCTGGTCTATTACAGTCATATAGAGTACAATGCAACAAATGCTGTTCGTCAGTGTCAAGGGAGGGGGATTTGCTGATGGCTACATTCATCAGTTCTTCGGTTACTGCCCCTGGACCAGTCATAACTAAGTCCTGGCTGTACCAAAAATATGTCTCACCCTCCGGTCGTACTACAAAAGTATCCATTTGTTGCTGTGCTTCCATACCCTGCATGGTTGGAACTACGGTTATGCCAAATATCTGCATCAAGACTCTGCCCAAGAGATTTACTGGGCATTTTGCAGAAACAACAATTTTACTTTTCTGGGTTATTCCTGAAACGGGGTCAGTTATTGCTATGTCATGGGAGAGTGGCTCCCGATTCAGCTGTCCATTAGCTGCTTTCACTAGTATGTAATCTGGTGATTCTGAATCTTCTGGTAGTTTGGAAGGATGTATCAGGGTCCGTGAAGCCCCTGAGTCACACAAAAATTTGGCTTCCCTTCCCTCTACCAGAAGCGTAACCTGCGGTTTTGTGTCTGCTAAGTAGAGCTCTAGGCTCAACAATGCTAAGTCCAAAATTTCATTTTCTTCATCATCTATGAATTCATGTACATCTTCTATCCCTTCCGTCACATCCTCTACCCTTGCTACCACATTTGCATTTGTCTTTTCCTGTTTATTCTCATCCAATGATTCCTGACTATCATATAGTCATTCCTCACCCTCTTTATCTTCTGTAGTTACTTTTTTCCCGCATTTAAAACATTCACCCCTTTTCTTTCTTTCTTCAAAATCTTCTGATCGTTTATCAGATTGTTTGTTTCCCTGGGCATTTTTCTTACCCTTCTTCCCGGTTTATACTACAAAGACTTCTGACCCATCTTCAACTGCAAATACTTGAGCTTTCTTTTTCTTTTTGCTATTAAAATGCCTTTTGGCATGTCTTGCATATTCAAGTAATGACTGTAATCTACTTGTACGATGATCTACCATGTGCTTTGTAATAAAGCTGCTAATGGGAGTAATACTGCCTTTTAAGAACGCATTCTTTAGCTGTTGCTCATATGGGGAATCATGTGTTTGATCTTCAGGTACTTGCATTCCACAATGTTCATTAAAACATTCTAATAATCTAGCATAATATCTTTCAACAGTTTCACCTTCCTGTTGTATGCACTGATTAATGCAAGTCCAATCAGACCTAGGCTTCCATTTTTCAGAGATTTGGTCTGTCAGACCTTTCACTCTGTTGTCCAGTTCTGCATTACTATGTGGGAGTGGTCTGAGCTCTGCATCACAGGGATTCCAGTTGCCGCTGATCATGTGCCAATCTGGACCTACAATTTGTCTAACTACTTTTTCTGCTTCTTCTCCATTCAAATGATAACTTAACCTCATGCCCTGTAAGTCTTCTAAGAATGTTCTAAAATTAGCTTTCGGATGGGGAATTCCCTCTGTGGCTTTCCGGATATCTTCCGGTGTCCACAGTCTATATACTAGAAGAGTCGGATCCTGTTCTACCTGTCTTGCCTGTGGATTTGGTACTTCTATGAGTGGACATATTTCTTCCTCACTCATAGCTCCTGAATTTCTATTCATTTCATATAATTCAATATCCTCTCTCAAGTTACATGCTCGAGACCTGGTCTCGATAGGATCCTTGACAAATGGTTTTGATTTTGCAGGAACAGCTAGGTATAGCGAAGGTGGATCAGCTTGTCTACTCGCTTCATATTCTGGTAAGGGAAGCAGAGAGGGGGGGGGCTGTTGCTATTACCAAGTTATTATCTTCTTTGTCTAAAAACATTGCTTTTGAATTTTTAATCTTTTGTTCTCTGCGATTTGCTTTCTCAAGCCACCTGTGTGCCTGAGGGACTCCTAATTGCCGTTGCTTTTTTAGCTGACCTTTCACGTCTGTTTTAAGTTGTCTGACAAGTTTAATAAGTGAAGATTTATCTAAATTACCATCAAATTTGCATTTATCAACCCATTTCGTATAGTACTTAACATTATCGGCACGCTGTAATTGCATATATTTTGCGTCTTTGATTAGGGGCGGGTCTCGGGAACTTTTCGTGCACTGATTTCCCATGTTGCCTTAGCTAAGCTGTAAATTGTTACGCAACCCTTCTTATCATGTGGTACCACGATTTTACACCTTTTCACAGTTTATCTAGAATAACTGTCTACCTATTCTGTTTCCCTGATCTATGACAAGACAGTAATCTTTTTGTCCCTGATCTGCGCATGCAAATCTCCCTGACAAAACAGTTCTGTAACTAGTCCCTGATCTAAAACAGAAAAAATGTAAATTCCTCCTTACCTGACCCTCCATGAGTTGATCCACCGGATTGTTGACACATCCTCCAATCCCAGATCAGAAACAGTGGCTGGCCTCTTTTGAACGACAATTCAGTCGGAGGTCTTTCAAAACAGAAGAGCCGATGTGGCCGCTTCTCCGTATGGGTACATGCCACCGGGCCCAATTCTGACCTAGGCCTAGAGTGAGAGGTACTTTCCGGTCTGAAGGACCAAACTGTCAAAGGAAAAATATACTTTAAAAATGATCAAAACACGGTAGGTTCAGGTTAAGGCACTTTACTCTTGAAGCAAGGAGAAAAAAACGTGCTAATACAGAGTTTGTCTAACTAGAAACAGGAAATACTTTCATTTTTATACAATTTCTAATAAGACATTGCCTACCAAGCTGACGTAACAAATCACAAGTCTTTTCATCATCATTTATTAACAATTAGTCTCATGAATTTCTGCTAATTTATCAATTTTTGTGAGAAACTTCCTAAGGAAAACAACGTGGCCTTGGTTAACACCGGTTAGATACATGCAATGTTACCATTCAAGGTACTATGGTTAATTCAAGCACAAAGCTAGCAGTTCATTTCTCAAATAATCCTTTGTCTACATTATCTCTAAGCTACTGCAGCTATACATGTTCTCATACTTTGAAAAGAGCTGATTGTTTAGAATCATTACATTTACAGGATATAGCATTGTTCATTCATTCTCTCCTGACCTAGCAGATAAGCACCTGCTTCTCGAGTACATTTCCAAAAGGCATAAACATGGATATTGCTGTGCTAGCAATTATTAGGTCAGAGGGCATCTTGCAAGTTTCAGAAAGCACACTGCAGTTTCAAAAAGCATCTTTTCAGTCTCATATGAAACTCAATTTATATATAAAACAGTGCATATAAAATAGAATGAAAAACGTGTTAACTCATTTAGCTTCTAATTAGCATTAAGCATACACAAATTAATACATATTTTTCTGACAATATTATTTACTGTTTCTTCAAAACTGTTGCTAACACGGTTACTAACACTAAAAGAAAAGTAATGCACATGTTCATTCCGAAATGCTTTAGACAATGGGTGGAACAAAGTGTGTGGTGCTTTTGTCAGGTTCCAAAGGTGGCAACCCAAGTTTTAGTTATATATGGGTATTTAGGTCATTCCTGAAAACACTGACATCAAAGCATTGTATAAATGATGTAGTATTGTGATAGTTCATCCTTCAGACATTTTTTTGTCAGTGATTATGCCATGGTGCCTTTTTGGATATCAGCCAGAAAGCAAAGGAGCGCAATCCATCATTCATAAAACAAGTAAGAGATTTAATCAGCATGTTAGGCAGCAGCCTGTTTTCATATGCCCAGAGTGTACAGTTTTCACACTGTATTTCAGTGAGGGCATCTGTGCTATCAGTTGCTACACAGTCCATCATTTCACAAGTACTCTTAAGCAATATGTGTGAGAATGAAATGCTCTAAGATCAAAATAACATTATGTTAAAGTACTTTAAGGTAAGAATGACATTATACAAATTGGACTATTTATTCTTGTTTCCCCATTAGAGATATATAAGTGACCACCCCCCTCTGACACACACACACACACACACGCACTCTGTTGGTATCTGGCAAAAGTGAAAATATGTATGACTGTTCATTTTCCCTAGCTGTTTTTTCAAGTAGTTCTTGCATTTAGGAAAGACCCCCTACTTACTTTATCCTTAGTTTAAGTGCTGATAGTCATGCATCAAGTGCATTTACCCCACTCATGCCAAAGTCCCAAGCCTAAATGAGATGGAAATGATTGCAATTGTGTTCACTGTATCTTAGGGTTAACTGCTAATGTTTAAGGTATGGTAGGGTTTAGTATACCACATCCCTCTTTATAGTAATACAATTAACTAAATACAGGGTAGAATCCTTTCCTGGCCATTCATTTAAAACTAGAAAGAGCTTAATTCATAGGTATCATCTTCTTATGCTTTAGTCCTGAAATTAAAAAAAAAAGACTTTTTGTATGAGGTAATCTCTGTGTCTTATCACTGTCTTTAAGCTGAAATGCAAATCCAGTGTTTGTATCTCAGGTATACCTCCTCTTTCCTTAATCTTAGATGCTTTTCACAATAGTCCTGTCTCTAGTGGAGACAACTTTTATTCCTATGCCAAAGCATACACTTCTAGTGTGCAATGGTGTTTTGAAACAGAGGAGACATTCACTAATGAGATGAATGATACTGCCACGTGCATTTCAGCAGTCTGGAATTGCACATTTATGTGGCCGATTGCATTGTACTAGTGTGCAGTCCTAATGGAAGCAGGAGAACACTGGTTTAGTAGAACGGTCTGGGGATGTGATGCTGTACAAGAGAAGAAACCAAAGATGAAAGCCTTTTGATTAATGAAATAAGGCAATAAGCCTTGATCAGAGGAAAAATGACACAGTAATTGGGATCACAGTAGTTTTCTGGATGCCATGATATAATGATAGGCAACTTGCCAGACTGTTGTATTATTCTCGGTTAGAATCTAGAGTTGAGCTCAGCACAGTATACAGAATGGTCATTAGTATTCTAATACTATTCCATGATATTTAGCCCAGAAATACATATTTATCTTTAGCCTTTCTGAAAAACATTCAGAGTCAGTGGGACTTGGTTTTGATAAACCAGAAACTTCTGTGTATCTGGCTGCTATATAGTGCGGTACATTGTAAGTAAAGTACACTTTATTAGGAATCTTGGTGTTGTATCAACAGCTATTACAGCAAAAGATAATAGATTGAAAAAAATGTTTTTTTTTTGGTTTTGCTTTGTTTTTTTGTGGCAACATTCCCTGTACCCCCCCCCCCCAAAAGTTTTATATTCTTACACCAATGACAAGCAACAGTGGAGAAAAGAGAATACTCCACTTTCAATTAAAGCTGCTTTGGCATTATATATGTTATTTTTCCAGCTTTCAGTGTTATTACTTACCTGTAACCATACATGTTCCATCTTATTATACAAGAATATTTACTTTTATTAATTCTGGCTGCTGTTTTTAGTGTATGAATTGTGACTTTATATCATGCTGTCATTTCTTCAGTCATCTTTTTTTTCTGTTCACAGAAGTAACAAAAGTAATTCGAGTCTTGTTCACAAATCTGATTGTGAAAATCTGAGCTATTCAAAGAATTTACTTAAGTTAATCAAAAACTAGAAACATTTTTAAAGAATACATTCCATAAAAATAACTAACTAACTAAATAAAACTGCATCTTTTGTCTATTTTTGCAGCTGAGAAAACCCCTGTCTGTAACCCTGCACCCAGTTATACTCTATATACCACTTTGAAGGTTGCAAACCCTAAGAAAAGAGAGATGACATGTTTTTTTTTTTTCTAACATTGTGTAGTCTGACAGATTATATTGTAAATATCCCATTTTGACTTATTAAAGTTGAGGATTTTAATGATCAAGGTTTCTACACTCAACTTTTCAAACTGAACCAGTTTAGCTCCAGTACTAATTAATAATCTATGTAATTACATCTGATTATTTTTAGTTATATCAACTTGTTATAAACTGAGTTTTTCTTTGCTTATTTTTTAAGATTAACAGTGTTCTTTTCTTTTTCATGCAGTTTTCTAAATGCTTATATTGGCTTTTATATCATCTATGAAAGCCTTTATTTTTAATTCAGTATCTTCCTTTCAAGCTTTCTTTTTATATTTGCATGAAGTATATGCACCTTAAATATAAGATATGTATTCACCTCTCTCGACTTCTTTTAGCTTGCTAATGGTACTCCAATTCTCTTGAAATACATGCTGCACTTATTAATGTTCCTGCTGCCATTTTTGGCAAGCTATTAGTCTTTCCAAAATGTAATAACTTTTTAGCATACTGCTTATTAAATAATATGTGTGCATGTATCCCATCCTGATTTTCATTCTACTGCCAATAGCATTTCTAGGAGAGTACCAAGCAACTTTTGTATTTCTATTGCTAGAATAATCTCTGCTACACTTTTCCCAAGCAATTAAGATGGCATCTGTTGCCAACTAACAAATGTAGTTAAATAGCTCACTGTTTCTAACATTCTTTAATATTCACCTCACCAGCGATACATAAGTTCATAGGTTCATACGATGATACTAGGCTATTGGCCCAGAGGTCCTTACAAGCCTAGAGAAGAATTTCACCTATGTTCCCTCAAAATCAGCACCTGTTTCCCCTGCAATAGCAATGCGTATGCATCACTGAGCTTTTTTCTCTACCTTTCTGAGCTTTGTAATTGTGCCCAAGTTAAACCTCATCAGACTAGCATTCTCAGTGTAACACATATTTAAGTTATACACATTGGTTTAATGTTACTTGTTCTAAGTTATCTACATTCAAATTAATCAGTCTAAATAAGAAATAGTTCAGCTTAGAGTACAATGGAGCCTGAGAAACATTGGGTGAATGACGAGATTTCACATATAAGAGGCATGCAAATATAAAGGAAACATTAAAATTGCAGGCACCAAAAGCAACCAGGAGTAGAAGTAACAGAAATGGGACCAGTGAAATGTGACCATTGTAGACAGTGTACGTTCATCTCTACAAGGCAACAATTGAAAGTTAGCATATTTAAAAAAATGAACTAATATTTAATGGAAAATATACATGTGACACAAAAAGAGTGATCTATTTATTTTTTCTTATTATTGTCACAATTTTTATGTAGGTAAAAGTAGAGAACTACACATAAGCATATTTAAGAAAACAACTATGATATACAAAATAAAGATGACAATAATGCACTTTTTGGGCATACAGTGCAGTGTAAACTGTATTTCAGATTTTTTCTGTTGCTGTTGAGCACATTCACAACCAACCCAGGGGAGGCCCATGGGAATTAAAATTAGAGTACAATGAATTGATTTGGCCGCTTCCCTGGGTTAAATGACAGCATATCTATTAACAGTGTGTTAAAATTACATGTTGTGAAATTATAAACTTCAAAATGTGGAACTTTTTCTGCATTGTGTGTGTTTTTTTTAAAGTTCTTTGGAATGATGGTCTATCAGAATGTCACTTTGATAATTAACTTATGAAGCATTTTATCTGTAGTATAAACAACTGAATGTTTATTTTTTACCTTAGCGGGCAAGGGTTCCTTAATCTTAAGTAATGTTTTAGTCAGGTGACTATTAAATTGGTTATTTAAATGTGATATCTTGGAAAATCAGTTCCGATAAATTCTTGATTTTTTTCAGATGAAAGCACTCAACCTTAATGAATGTCTTTATTTAATTCATTATGCTGTGGGATTCTTGAGAGCTAGATCAGGTAGCTTGTAACATTGATGCATTTCATATTGTTTTTATGTTTTTGGAATAAGAGAGACTGGTCTAGTAAAATACTTAAGTGCTTTTGCTGATTAGTGAGTGGTTGCGGGGCATCTTTGTCATATTTTATAGCCAGAGGTTATAAGCTGGCAAACCTTATGGAATTAACAGACAGTATGGCAATTGATTGTGGTGATTAATGGTCATATTATTGTTCGTGAACCAGTTCCGCAATGCAGTGAAGTAAACATGGACAAGAACATGAAACATCATGAACCTTCCTTATAATTAATGATAGTTAAAAATAACAGTAATATGGACTAAAGATAACACTGTTATGGAATATCAATATTTATTTATTAATTTGTTAATGGCCTATGCAGTGCATGCAGAATAATATAGTGCTACAAGTTAGGAATACAGTCCCATAGCAGTAAAAATGTAATTGTAGTTATTAATTTTTTGTTTCTTGCAAGTTTCTGTTTGAAAGTAAAAATGTCTTTGCCCTTACAAAAGTAATTTGTTCTGTCCCTGTATATTGATCATTATTATTCAAAATAAGTTTATGGTGATCGAATAGAGCAAGCAACGGTCCAGTTTTAAATCCAGTATTACCTACAGGAGTAAGTCTGGGCAGCTGTGGGCATTAAAAAACAAAAGCTACAGCCACCATTTTCTGTGCTATACTAAGCAGGAAGAACACAAACACAGCTATCAACAAGGTGAAATGCAATTTTCTTCGTTCTCCAGATGTCAATATAATTAAAAAAAGAAAAGACGTGTCAGAAAATTTAAAACAATGCTACAAATTTGCAGCTGGAATGTTAGAAATCTACAAGCCTCATCAGGATAACAGTAAGACATATGCACACTCCCAAGTCCTAAAAAGAAAACAAAACTTGTCACAAACTGCATTGAGTCTAGTGTACTATATGTCCAACACGTGCAATACATTAATAAGCCATCCCCAGCCATCAAAGATAGTGGAAAAAACACTACCAAATTAAAAAAATCAACAAATAATGCCATTATTTAAGAAGGAAGGTAAAGTATTTATTTATTTATTTATTTTAAAATAATGATACTGTTATTTAATTTAAATAATGGCATTGTGAAATAGTAATAATCCACAACTGTGTACATGTGTACTGCAGGTCTTACCTATGGCTGGCTTTGTTTGAACCCTTGGACTTTATATTTGTGATCAAACCATGGCAACAGTGAGTCAGTCCCACATAACCCACATCAAGTTATGGATCACTGTTTCAACATCAGCTTTATGAGAAACAGAATTTCTATATGCCTAATGTGGTTTTCTTCCCTCTTCTCCTATTAGGACAAATTGTTTTTCTTTTTCTTTTTTTTGATAACTATAAAGACGATGTGAGCTGGCATGTTATAATATAGTTATAAACATTTGAAATGGGGTGATACTTTGCTTGATTTATGCCCTGATCACTTCCTATGCAGTCATTTTTTTCAACATTATAATGTCTGAGCTTCCAGGCTTTATGTATCTTAAGAATGGTTTAGCTTTCAACAGGGAATCTTCCATCTTGAATGCCCAGATTCAGACATGTACTGATTTTCCCCTCCAATGTAACTTCAAAGCTATTCATTTTGTCAGAGAAAAAAAATGCAAAATAATATATGTAGTTCTCAATGAAGTCTACATTGTCACACAATGAAATAGTATACCTTGGCCAGAAAAGAAATAAAGAATATGCATGAGGAACGTTTCTTCTTGCCTTCTGCAACCTTCCTATTGAGAATCTGTAATACAAAAATACTTGTAAGAAAGTTTGTGTAAGTGCTGTCCCCCATGCCAGAGCTGCAAACACATACTGCTCACACTACCTTCCGTAATACATTGTATAGTGCCTTGCTTGCTAGACTACAGAAAATACAAAATATGTATTTTGAGCTTATTTGCCAAGTGCATATCTGTAGATATAACAGCTAACTGATTTATAGATTCTATCCATACTAATTACATCTGTTATCCAGTTGAGTCATATTATTTATCTAATAATCAGATGTGAACAATTCAGAAAGCCTTGTTTAGTCATATCCCAGTATAAAGATGTACAAAGCATAACCCAGAAAATCCTTTCATATCTGGGCCCAGCTTTATTTTCTTCTTCAAGGAAAGTAAGAAAATGAGCCAGACAGAGAACTTTATCTCTTAAATATAGAAATTACTCAAAACATTATTAACCTGTGGCACATAGAATGTTCATTTTTCTTTCTGCTTTTCCCGGTTAGGGGTTGCCACAGCAGAACTCCGGCCCGCTAATGATTGGCAGTTGATTTTTATGGTGCTGAGGTGCCAGCCCAATGCACAACCTTCAATGAAGGCACACCCATTCATGCATGTCTTTCGAATGCCACTCGACCATGGGGAGGACATGCAGACTCCACACAGAAGGCGCTCCAGCAAAGAATCGAACGGGAGACCCTCTTGCTGTGAGGCGACAATGTTACCGCTGCACCACTGCAGCTTCCTGTGGTACATAGAATAAAGATTCATAATAACTGTGCACTTTTTAGCTAGTGCCTAATGATTAGTTTTGAAGCTATAAGGTACTTAGATTCATAGATTCTTACTAAGCTAACTGCTCTTGCAAGCTATTTTAAGCTTAGCCAATTATCCCTTGTGAGACTCAAACCCTGCACTTTGTGTTTGTAAGGCAAACACCTTAACCATTAGGCCACCCTCCCAACTTGATAGGTCTGACTGCATTTCGTGTTTAGTAAAAGTGTAAATGAGCCCTGCTTTTTTAATATTGAAATATTTACTATTCCCTAGCATACTAGATCTTAAAGAACATGATACTAAGATACTACATTGAGAATACTATAAACATTATCTGTCACTAGTATTGAATCTTAAGTATTGTACTGTCCCTGCAGAGTATTCCTAAAAAGCATTGACTGTAGATATGTGTTCTATGTCAAATATTTTAAGATACAAAACAACTTTCACATAGCACACTTCAGCAGAGAATAATAATTCCATTTATTGCAGAGAAGGCATGTACATGGCATAATCGGAAATCAAGGTCCTGTTTCCTTCAGCTATATAAAGTATCAATATTATATATCAATATTATGTAGTACTTCTGTTTAAATACATTATTGGAACAATTAAAATACAGCAAGTGACCGATTAAAAATAAACACTACTGTATTCATTTTGCTAACTAAGGCCTCCTGATTTTCTGTGCCTTTGCATATTAAGCACAAGTTCTGAATTCCAAAAAAAATAACTTTCTCCACTTGCCATGTTGGTACTTTTGTGTTGGCGGGAAATAAATTATTAGATGCAAATTAAAAATCAGGAATCCATCTTGAAATTAAAATGCATTTAAAATAAAAACACTATTATTTTTCTTTTATTTTAACTTCTCCCTTCTCAATCCCCCATCTAATGATATGAAGCATCACTCAAGCCAAGTATATATTTGTATATGACTGGGAATGGCTACAGGTTTTCAGATGGACTGTCATTCTTTCATTTGCCATAATTCTTAACATGCAGTTTCTGTCTCTCTTTGACATTCATAATGATTACACATTTGTTTTACAAATATGGTCTTGTTAGAAATAAAACACATCCATGTTTTGATGGAATAAAAAGACAGTATGAATGACTTTCAGTCACCCTTTTCTCTCAAACAGATTATCATGTAATCTACTAAAATCTTGTAACACTTTATTTTTGTTTTCCTCACTATAACTGCTAACTGGTATGGTAAGTGGCAATGATTCATAGGTTCATAGGTTCATAGGTTCATACTAGGCTATCTGCCCGAGGGCATTTACAAGCCTAGCCCATAGTTTTGTGGCTTACGCCACCCCTTTAGTATGGGGAACTATACCCATTATTTTGCTGTGCCTCTGTTGAGCAGTGACACTGAGGTAATCCCTGGGGTATATCTGCGATCTCCCATCCATTGGTCAAGATTTCTCTTGAACAAGGCCAGCGAGGTGCTCTGCCTCACATATACCGGGATTTTATTCCACAGCATAGGGAGTCTTTGGGTGATGAATCTATCCCTCCAGCACGTCCTATTAATAGCCGTGTCGAGGTTTAAGTCTCCCGCCCTTGTGGCTCTGACGGATCTAGATTTTTTGAGGTGAAGCATATTCATCAAATCTGGGTTTGACATGGCCTTGTATGTTAGGCAAAGGTCACCTCCGAGCAAGCGGTAAGCGACTGAATAGAGCTGGAGTTCTTTCAGTCGGGCAGCATAGGACAGATGTTTGAGACCCTTTATCCTTTTGGTGAGGAACTTTGTGGCCTCTCGAGCTGCAGGAAGTGTCAGGTCAGATACATTCCGAATGGGGCATTGTACTCAATCATTGGTCTGATGAGTGATGAGTATAGGAGACTATGACCTCCCTTGATCTAGATGAGAATCCCTTCATGATAAGGTGGGCAATGTAGAAGGTCTTCCTAACTACTTTAGCTACATGGGTGTCGAATGACAGACTACTATCAACCTGGGTCCCCAGGTCCCTGATAACTTCTTCTGTACTCAGTGGATTGCCACCTATTTGGTAGCTAGGGGTAACCTTGTTTTTCCCGAAGGGTATGACTATGCATTTTTGGCATTTAACTTTAGGCCATGGCTCTGGCACCAGTTATCCGTTTCTGTGAGACCCTTCTGAAGGATATCTGTGTCAGATGTGTTTTCTACTATGGCCCAGTTTGCAGTCATCTGCAAACTTTGTCAGCCATAACCCTCCTGTGTTTGCTTGTACTTGGAAAAGTAGATGCCAAACAAGAGTGGGCCCAGGACTGAGCCCTGTGGTACACCACTTGTGACAGGCTTTGAGTCTGACATGGCGCCAGCAACTCTGACCCTGTGGGTTCTGTCACTCAGCCAGTTTGCAACCCATCTTGTGATGTATGGGTTAACATTTAAGCTGATGAGTTTTTCAATGATACCCGAGTGGGGTATTGTATCAAAGGCCTTCGCCAGATCGAGGTAGGCTGTATGGACTGCCTTTCCCTCATCAATGGCTTTGGTGACTGTTTCGAAAAAGTCAACCAAGTTTAGAAGGCATGATCTGCCTTTGACAAAGCCAAACTGGGATGGATCCAAAGTCTGCAACTTCCCTATGTCTTTATTTATGAGGTCCATTATGATCCTCTCCATGGCTTTGCAGATAAGGCTTGTCAAGCTAATGGGCCGGTAATTTCCAGGGTCGGTGGAGGCACCGCCTTTGTGAAGTGGGACCACAGCTGCAGTGCACCACTCCCTGGGTACGTATCCAGAGGTAAGACTATGATTAAACAGCTGTCCTAGCTGTGGGTTTAATTCCTCATTGAGTTCGTGGAGCACACAGCCGGGGACACCATCAGGTCCCATGGATGCTGTGTTTTTTGCTTTGGAGAGAGCAGTTCTCACTTGTTTATTGATTTCAGACTTTATGATTTTCCTGGATTCCAGAAGTTTTAAAATCAAGGCATTGATCATAAACAAAATAAGCCCCAGTAATCAGACTATGATAGTGATTAGCATAAACATTTTTAAAAATACCTCCTCCCCAATGAAAAAAGAAATAAGTTAACCATGCCTACTGAGAACTGTCAGCTTTGTTAGCATGATGACAGTTTATGAACTTTCTGAATAATTTCAAGGTGGATATGAATATCATGACTGTTCTCAAGAATAAATGAGCAGCTCTCCATTTTGATGAGTGCACACATACCCCTCTAGAAGCAAGGTTAAAGTCAAGGGCCATTATGTTCTGCAGCACCACACCGATGGAAATCAATTTTTGAGTAATCAAATTAATAGATGCTAAAGATACTTTACTCAATATCTCTAAAATCATTGTTTTTGACTGACTGCTTCACAAGTCCATAAAATTCCTTCTCCAGAAATAACACCATCCTTTAACAGCAGTATTTTGAACAGCATAATCAAGCCAAGGAGCATCTATTTTTCCAGCCAGATTCAGAATGTATTTGGTATTTCTCCTGAAATAAGCATTATGAAACTTTCCGTTGCTAAAGGTAGCTGTATGTCATATAGTTGGAATAGCACAGCCCATATAGCAATGACCTGATCAGTCCTTTTGTAAGCAGGGATATATTTGATCTCCACAGATATAATAGTATTCACATAAGGCTGATCTAGCCTGCCCTCCAGTTGTATCATACATTTTTCAAGTGAAGTTAAAAACACTGTTTCCAATAAAAATATACCATTTTTACAATAGCAGATGTGTCCTTTAGCAGTCATTGGCAATTGAAATGGAACTGCTAACACTGCTGCATTAATTTTGCTAACCAAGATCTCCTGACTTTCTGTCTGTGCCTTTCCATTTTAGTCACAAGTTCCAAATTCTAAAAACAGAACTTTCTGCACTTGCCATGTTAGTACTTTTGTGTTGGCCAGAAATAAATCATCAGAAGCAGATTAAAGCAATCAGGAATCCATTGTGAAACAAAAACGTATTTAAAATACAAACACTAACATATTTCTTTTATTCTAGCTTCTCCCTTCACAAAACTGAATAAACATTTGAAAGAAAATGAATGTTACATACTTACCATAATATTAGATCTTCATGATCATGGTCTGTCCAGTTCAAGTGTAGGTCTCGTTTAACACCAGTCACTAGGTGCTTGACACTAAGACTTTTCAGGTTCAGACTCCACCCACTGCTCCCATAATGCTCTGTACCCCCTTGTCTTTCCAGATCATATTTGCCTACGGATGCCCACTTTTAAATACTACATGCAGCCTTCCTCCAATAGTCTCTACTCCTAACAGTTTACAAGAGGAGCCAAACCAAAAAGAACTGTATATACTCCACTAAAGGCTGCCTGCCCACAAAGATTCCAAAGGAAAGTTTACAAGAGGACAGGGGAAGGTGGGAGAGTATGTTGATGAGGATGGACATAGATCAAAAAAGTTCAGATATTATGGAACATATTTTTTTTATCATAGATGCTTCAATCTGCCCAATGTAACTTTAAGACAGATTAATAATAATATAGTAACATAGTAACAAAAGAACAGAAAACATGCATCTACAATGCAGTTCTCATACTTGGTATACATGAAATTTCCCTAGCAGCTAAAAAATTAGTGTAACAGATTTTAATAAAGTGCTTGGTAAGTTTATATCCATCTGGTCAGAGTTTTAAATATATTGTTGTGTTACTCTTATGGTAATTTGTAACTTCTTTTTGCATTTCTTTCTCCCTTACAAAAAATAAGTTGCAGACTTTTAACTCAACAGCATATTGAGTGGTATATCTTAAGTTATTTTTCCCTATGTACCTCAATGCCCTCAATTCATCTATAATCGCTCCTTTATTTAATTTCACTCTGTAACAATTATTTACTAGCATCAGAACTGTCACACACTTGTTAAATTACATACTATAAATACTATACATTTCAGATTTCATTTATCTTCATACCAAAATTTTAAAGGAAACCTTTCTTGAGTATGACTTGTATGGTTGAATGTTAAGTTAATTGCCTTTCTTTTTCACATCCTTATATTAACTGTAACACTATTTACATATCTCCTGCCAGCAACAACAGACTAGTCCATTTTAGATTTAATGATTTCTCTCTTGCTCTATTATTTCAGTACATTTGTTATCCACAAAAGCCACCTAATTCTGGGGGGGGGGGTATTTTTTCTTTGCAATCAATTCTTCTTCCTCCATTCCAACCTTATCTGACTTGTCTTATCTCTGCTGCTGTCAGACTTTTTTTTTTCCATTCCTTATTTCTTTTTTGATGGGAGCAAATAATCAAAACAATTTCAGTTCCATCTGACCTTCCTTCCTCAGCTAAAACTTCCAATAAAATCTCTTTCTCCAATTCTCACCAAAATAGGAAACTTTTTCAGAAGCACTGACCAGTGTAAATTATGATCCTTTAAAGAACAGATAAATGATTACCGTCATGAGTAAATACTGTAGTTCAGTAAGATAAAATGTTGCTTGACTGCATTGGAAAGTCAGCAGTAATCTATAAATCATATAATAGGTTCATAGATTAGTACTAGGCTAACAGCCCTTGTGAGCCATTTTAAGCCTAGCCAATTATCCCCTGTGAGATTCAAACCCTGTAGCTTGTGTTTGTAAGACAAACACCTTAACCATTAAGCCACCCTCCCAAACTGTAGTATCATAAATATAAAAGAAACAGAGTAAGTGAAGCTGTAGGCTTATCCATCCTGGGTATAGAGGCTGCTTTAGACATGTGACACCTAGTGGGAGCAGTAGGTGTCGCACACTGTGGAATACAAGTCTATAAAGCCTGTGTTTGAAAGACTAGCTGTAGGCGACTGGCAAACTCTGTTTTTGGAGATAATAGGCCAACCTGTGGTAGCCTGTTTGTTCTGATCTACCAAATATAATTGTGAATCCTATGCAGGAACAAATGGGCCACAAGGCTGTCACTGAGCCATGAGGATTACTGGATCCTGCTACTGCAGAATGAATAAACAGTTAAGGTACAGGTTAAACAGCCATTGGACAAGGCCCTAGCCCTAGCTTGACAGGATAGGGTCTTTTGAAGCTGCATATGCAAGGCAAAGGTCTCTACTCTGTATCCCATATGAAACTGAGAAGAGAGATAAGGCTTTGAGATGGTCTGCAAAGTTTCAACGATTTAGGCCCTTGATTTTTTTTGTTATTGACAAAGAATAGCAGTCATTCCAGTTGTGTTTGATCAGGAACATATTAAAAAGGTCTCATGCTCAATGATCAGCCTACAGAGTGCTGAGGACAGTGAAAGATTTACATCCCTGGATGGGACACAATACTGTCCCTAGATCTACGATACTTCCAGGTCCCTAACTACAGGATGAATTTTCAGGGATGTGCTGTCAGTGTTGTAGTCCCAACAGGAGTCATGCTTGTCAAAGGATACAGTTCTACACTTCTTGGCATTTAGTTTTAGTCCACAGTTTTGACACCAGCTATTTGTTTGGGCCAGGCCTTCTTGGAGCATTTTATTGCCCTCTGAGGAGGTTATGATGTCATCAAGTTTGCAGTCATCTGCAGATATAGTCACCCACAAACCCTTAACATTAGATTTCACCTGCAAGAAGTAAATGCCAAAGAGGAGTTCCTCACTCTCTGTGTTTTCTGTATTTGGTATAATTCTGTCATCTGCCTGGTGCATTCATAATTCTACACCATATACAGTCCTCTCTATGAATTAAAACACAATAAAACATAACTTTATTTTGTACTCTTATATAGCTTGGGTGAGTTTTGTTTATCCATTTGCATAATATTTATTTGGGTACATTCAGCATCATTTTCCTTGTACTTTACATTAGAAGTCAAATAAATTTAGTACATCAACAAGCTTTTCCCAAAGTGTTTACTTTTGATTTGTATTGGCAGCTCACAATGAAGCTGTTAATAGCATTTCCCAAATTGTGTAACACTGTTAAAGAAATATCTGTGTATCTCATATTAAATATACTTATTACCCACTTGCAGTTTTGTAGCATATTCTCTTTAAGTGATATTCTTACATTTTATCTCACGTCTAGAGTATATGCTGTCCACTGTGGTCAAATGATAATAAAACTAAAGAAATATGTAAGGCTGTGATTCGTCATTAAAAAAACAGCTGGTACTCTGCTTTATGCAAACTGAAAATCATTTATGAAGGTCATTGTGGAATATTAAAGCTATTAATTGCAGGAGCTATAAATATTACTTATGCTTTATATAGCACTCTCAACAAACTTAAGTGCAATTAGTACTGTAGACGACTTTTACACAAAGAATTTATATTGCATTTTGGCTTCCTTCTACTATTTAAGGAATGTATTGAAAATAGCAAATGAAATAAAGTGATTTATTAAATTTCTGGTTATGTGAAATATAAATGTTGTATTTCACACTGAAAATGCTAAAGATAAAGTGTTCTGGAAGCGTGTTCTTTTTCTGAAACATAAGTCATATATTAAGAGAAACTCAAACACAGTTTTTCAGAACTGAGGTTTTCCCATTAAAAAGCCATAAAAACTAAGAGAAATGCACATTTTTGTGTGTGTGTGTGTGTGAGAAAAAAAAGCATTAATCTTTCCTCTCCATAATGGCAACCTTGAAGGATGTTATAATAAGTAACTGGGGGCGTGGGGTGAAGCCAAAACATGGCAGGTTGAGGGGGGTAGATTTTCATCCTGACATAAATGGTAAGTTAGTTGCTGAAATGTCATTTTGTAGACTTTTGTTTGCTCCTTTAAGCATTTTTACAGGGTTTTTACAGGGTCTTGAAAGCCAAGGGTTGGATTCAGAGAAATTTTCTCTGTAGAACTATTATGGTTTCACTGGTGAGGTGTGGTAACACTACAGCAATAAAAAGTGATTGAGGGACATGTAAATGTGCCATGCAGCAAAAGCACATTCTCCACTGTGCGATCCTGGAGTTAGAGACTCAGTAGGTGTCTATGAATTGAACACAATACAGCTAGAAGTCATCATACTAGTTTAATCCCTACCAAACCTGTGCAACAAGCTAGAGCAGGCAGCTACAAACCCACAATTATGCATGCGCACACACACACACACACACACACACACACACACACACACACACACATGCAGACATACAGACACACTTACACACAGCAATGAATGTGTCCCTACATGCACACATGCAAACACCAATATAAACGCACGCACGCACATGCACACACACACGCACACACACACACACACACACACACACACACACACACACACACACACACACACACACACACACACAGAAACTTACAGACAGCAATGAATGTGCCCCTACATACACACATGCCAACACCAGTACACACACCAATACACACACACACACACACACACACACACACACACACACACACACACACACACACACACATACACACACACACACACACACACACACACACTCTGCTCTGCTTTCATGCACACATTCACCCACATATGCACACAGAAACAAAAACACACTCTTACACATACATACACACATACACTTTTTTCTCTTTATTTTTTTACACTAGCTAAACAGCAAAAGCCCTGTTCAGTGAGTGTAAAATAATGACAGCCTTTAGTTTTTTTCCATCTGAACTCCATGGCAGCTTGAGATACTGCTACGAAGCGGCAGACTCTTTTTTTTTTTAGTGGGCATTACTTGTACATTAATACCCTCCTGGAGAACGTCCATTCTCCATTCAAGGTGTTAATGTACAGTTTGCCCATCTCTAAACTAGATTGAAGTAGGATAAGAATTGCTAAAGAGTGGCTGGTCAAATAAGGTTAAAATATTTGGGCTAAAATTTTTAAGCAGTGTTTAGTATTCAGATAAGCATATGCTGTGCTGTGTACAGGTCTTGCTTTGACTGCTAGCTTAATCAAATCGATTGTCACTACCTTTATACAGCCTTGCATATTGTATGAAAAATATCAAGGAAATTTAGAAATTTTAATAAGCAAGATACTAGCTCATCTAAACTAATTGATACGTTTAATCTCTTATACCATCTAATCTAACTATTTTACGTTCATTTAAAGACTGAGTAGGTTAAGAATTGTTAGAAAAGAAGATGAATATCCTGGTATTACTTTAAGAGATTTTGATAAGTCATTCATGAGTCTAAAACTCAGAAAAATAAAATAAAATAAAACCAAGCAATTGTAAATGATCACAAACTTCAGTTAAAAAAAAAAACAGCTGAGTCATAGAGTCACTGTTGAAGAGGGGATGTAAATAATAAACCATCTTGCCAACAGAAGTATTTCAGCATTAGAACATTTAAAATCCGTTTCAAAAATAAAAACATTTGTAAGTGTAGTGAATCTGTAAAAACATTGCAAAGTAGTGATGTATTGTTAAATGTAATGGTAATATGGCTGATGTCACTAGAATGCAAGCTAGGTTTAAAGAGCATGATTTTTTTTTGCATTCAGTGTAAATTGGGAGTCTATAAACCAGTTTTCAAAGATGGTTGTGTCAGAGACTGAAGTTCAGATATTGTATTGGTTGCTGATATTAAAATGCAGTCATCGGCATACCAAATGAGGGCATCACTGGCCAATTGCCACTATTGTATGCATGTTATTGATGAAGATGTTTAACAGTAGGTGACCTAATATAGATCTTTGGACAACTCCTACTGCACTGAAGGTGAATATAGCGAAAATATTTTTTCATCTGATGGCAGTTTGATAATTAGTTGCTGAATAACGAGTTTTGCAGAACACGTGCCTATTTCATTAAGTCTGTAGTAAGAATTTGTGGAAAATCATGTTGAAGGCTTTGGAAGCATATAAGAATATAATAACTGAGTTTCCTCAGCTGCTGTTGTCTGTGACAGTCATGCTTGCTGTGTATGGCTGTCTGCTTGTTAGGTTGGATTGGTCTGTAGAATGGTGGAATTGTGTTGGCATAAATTGTGTCTGATGTAATCTTTGCTGAACAAGCTATTCTCACATACTCTCTGGCAGCTATATGTTAACTATGGTGTTGGTTTTGTAAAACCTACTTTTTACATTTATGACTTACTCTGACTTTTTCTTGCTGATTCTGTGTTCTGTTTATAGTGGCAAGTATGTTGCAACTGCTGAGAGGTTTGCTCTTTTGTGGTTGAATGTTGGTGCATATGCAATATATTGGTCAGAATTAGAGTTGAGGCCAAAGATTTTGCTTTGGAGAATTTAAGTATTTAATGGCAACAGGTTTGCTAAGTTGAAGGGCTATTATTTTGAGTACTGTTGTTTATTGGACTGTTCAAGTTTAAACATTCAGTGCATGCTAAAAGGTACTAGTTGAAAAGCTAGGAAGCCTAGGCTGACACAAAAGGTAAGTGAATGAGTGTTGGTCAGAAAGCGAAACAGGCAGACATTTGGATAAAGTATCAAATTACAAGTTAGACAGAATGAGATTTACGTTTCACAACTGACCCATGTAACTGTTATGCATGTTTATCTGTATGAGCACTCCAGGTGAAATTGGTGTATGAGTGTTTGCAAGAACACAACTAAGCTCTGTGCTAGCTCTACATCCTGGTATGTCAGACAGGTGTGAGCCATGCATGGTAGAAGTGACAGTTCGTTGTCATCATCACCGACCCTGAGAACTGGCTGTGGCAGGAGTTGCACTGGCACATCCATGCCCATGGACAGATGCACTGCTGCTACCTCTACCTCAATGTGACTGATGTCCGCTGGATGAGCTCTCCTCACAAGTATGCCCATGACCACAACCCCATGGCCTGCCATGTCTGGATATGGATACCTCAACTACTGATGAAGCAGTGGAAGTAGTAAAATTATGGGAGCATGTTCAGACATGGCCACATCAGCTAAAAATCAGATGATGTGGCTGACCTATGCCCACATGGATGTCATCCCCCTACCAGCAGACATTCTCTCACAGACACCAACCGTTCCAATGTGTCATTCAACCAATACATGGAATCAGCATCTTGGTGGAGGCAATCACCTATGTCAGCCTCTGCCACATCTACAACCCTAAGCATTTCCTCAGAGGCCCTGTTGAAATGTGCCTGCATCTCCATGATGGCCCTAAACATACATCACATGGCACAGAAAGACACACCTGGATCAGGTGGAGGATGGACAGCAGGCTCCAGCCAAGCAACCCAACAACCCTCCTGTGAGGAGCCCCACCCACACTTTAGTTACAGCCAGAGTGACCAGACAATGAAGCCATAGTAACCAAACTACACTGATCAAGTGTCTCACCCTCCACTTGTCCAATATCTGAGGTCTTACTCAAATGGTTTTGTGTAGGCCTACTGGCTGTGTCCGACGGAATTACAGGGGATGGCTGAATGTCAACCTCAGTGTCAAATTCAACCTCTGCACCCCCCCGACTGTACCTGTGTTTGGCCACCATCATCGTCAGAGTCTGCAGATACTCTGACATCAGGAGGTAAGAGCCTTACAGTTCCACTGTCAGGATCCCCTGTGATAATAAGCAGCAAACACAGGAAATAAATTAATAGCTACACTGCTACAATTCAATATATGCTAAAAACTAACACTGGTGTCACTATCACAGATGGTACAGCAAAACACACAAACAATCCTGACACCCACCTCACACAGGTGGATAAATGAATAGTTCTGTGAAATGCTCATCATTACTGAAATAAAATTGTTTGGCTTACCATGTGCAGATGACTCCACACTTGCTAGGGAGAATGTTCCTAAAGAAGTTAATCAAAATATAAGAACACCATCATCACAATAACAATAATACGGGGGAAAATTTTGGGGTCTGTATTAGAACATTGAAATTTCAAAACTTTGAATGTTCTAATATTGAACCCCATTACGTGAAAGTTGAAAAATTCAAAGCAACAGAAAACCAAATTTTTTCCTAGGGAAAGAATTTGGTTGTCCGTTTCTATTGCATCAGTATTTTCAGTGCTGTGGTGGAAAGTTACGGGTCGGGTTCAGGTAAATGTACGATTGAATGCGGGTTAGGGTAGTTAGGGTTAGGGTGTGGGTTAGGTATGTGTGCGATTGTGTGGACCTGAGGGTTAGGGCAGGTTAGATGAGTTATAGTTAGGGCGCGGGTTAGGTATGTGTGTGATCGTGTGGACATGAGGGTTAGGGCGGGTTAGGTTAGTTAGGGTTTGGGTGCGGGTCAGGTAAGTGTGCGATTGTGTGGACGTGAGGTTTAGGGCAGGGTAGGTGAGTTAGGGTTAGGGCGTGGGTCAGGTAAGTGTGCTATAGTGACGGACCTTAGGGTTAGGGTTTGGGTTAAGGTAACTGGATAGTTAGTGGTGTGTGTATAGTTTAGTGTAGTGTTAGTTGTAAGATTTTAGGCGTATGTGTGTGAATTGCTGTTTGTTTGGTGTGCTTGTGTTGTGTGTATGTAATTTGGAACAACAAATTTTTCCCTAGGAAAAAATTTGCTGTTCTGTATGTTCGATGTTTTTAGCTTTTGCGTAATAGGGTTCGATATTAGAAAATTTGAAGTTTTGAAACTTCGATGTTCTGATATAGACATAAAATGCTGGCCTGTATATATATCCATTAAAATACATTTAACTGAAATTTGGATGACATGCCCACCCTACTGCCATGTGTAATGAACCAGATTGTGGTGTTAACTTTATTAACCTAAACTTAGTTCCCCCCCCCCCAAAAAAAAAAAAAAAGCAATATTAAACCAACTTAAATATTGCTTTGGTTATTTTACTATACAAGAAATATTTAAAAATTGATATAGGTAAACCTAACTGGAAACTCCTCCTGAAACATACTTGTCCTCTTTGAAACAGCAGCACCAACTTCATTTATATGCTGCTGTTGTGGACTTTCCACTGAGCTCTCTGGAACCCTGACATTGAAAAGGAGCTCTTCATTTGGTGTCAGTGGTGGATCTATAGCAGCCCCCCCCCCCATAACCAGCTATCCATGAGCCTCTGCATTTGAACACCTCTGGGCCAATGATATTATGTCAATTGCCCTATGATGCACCTAATCATAAGTCCTGCTGTGTCCCCCAACAACATTCATATTATTCACAACCTGGTTCCAAATTTCCATTCTTTCAGACATATCCCCATGTTCTCTCTCTAGCAGAAAGGCACCATGTTGCCGAATTGCTTGGATGATGATGTCATTTGTGGGTTCACTGAAGCAGGGTTTGTGGGATGCTTGGGTGCCATAGTCCTACGTGACATAAAACACAAAAGAAGGATACTACAGATAAATGTCACATAAATAAAATATGTGCTGATATATAACACGTATTATTAGTTTTTCAATATTACCCACTGGAGATACAAAAAATCTTTCAAGTTATTGAAATATAAAAAGGCTGACAAATCAAGATTTGATCCAAAACAAGAGTAACAATAGCAAAGCACATCTCTGTAAAAACATTTTGGTTGTGCCAACACAGAAATGGAACCTATTTCCCCCACCCCCAAAAGAACATGGAAATTACATTTTTGTACCAAACAAAGGAATAAAACATCAATGAATTGCTATAAGTACTATCAAAAAAACTGTTTCAAAAAATGTGTACACATTTTCCACAGAACATTCATTTTTATGCAGTTGCCAGTCACTCTACCTATGGCCAGCACTCCCCTAGAGGTGTCTATGGGCCATCCTAGAAGGCTAACACCCCAGTGTCATTGACAATTTAGGACATTTACATTTCACTGAAATGGCAAACAGTTGTACCATTAACACTTGTGATGACAATTAATAAGCTGTGCATCTCAGAAAGTAAAATGCCCTGACAAAATTGCTTGTGCTATCAGTAAACTTCTAAGAAGTACATACATATAAAAGTAGTATTTTCTAATGTATATATATATATATATATATATATATATATATATATATATATATATATAGTAATCAGTAGTCTCCTATTCAGATAAATCCAAAGTAATAGCAAACGTCTTCTATGTTATACACACAAACAAGGCTCCTCACTTTCAGGTTCCCTAGCTACATGATTCCCTTTTTATATTGTAGATTCAGGCCTGTGAGTATGGTGAAGATGCAAACAATGTGTGTACTCCTGAATCCCAAATTTCCGGCTCTATGTAGCATATGTAAACATAGTGCAGGCACTCCCTCAGTGTTTGCTGCTAATGGACTACAACTGTGAATGCTTACTGATAAGGAAAAGGAAAACACAACAGCAATTCAGACTCCCCTACTTCCAATGGGTGTGTCAGCCAAGTTTGACTTGCAAAGTATAGAAGTAATTGTATTATGGTTTTAAATGTAAGTAAGCAGCACACATTTCACAGTTTCTTTCCAGTAATATACCACCTCACATGCATTTGTTGAAAATTGTATATTATTGCCATTTAACATTCTCACACATTTTAATGACAATGATGCAAAATGCTTTACAGACTGCAGGTCTCAGATTACTGCTTAGATAAGAGGAAAATGAGTACCATATGAGAAAAAGCCAAAGCTGCATTTCTGCAAACAATAGTCATAAATGGTTGTGTGATCACTCATTGCTTTACATCTGAAATTAGCACATGTACAAGCAACTAAGAACTGTACAGGTGCCATATATTTTGTTAATACTGTGGATGATTTTTACTTACTTACATGCACAATGATTTTCATTCCTGGTGCAAAGCTGTTTATGTGCAAAGAGGAATAAGACACTATGATACTCTTACTGTGTTTTATAGGTTCATTGTTGTGAGAGTTCAAGTCCAAACTTGTGTAAAAACTTTCCTATATACTAACATTTATGTTGTAATGTTTATTTCATTTGTGTAATAGATAGATGGTGGTCTGCTTTACAAAACAAGAATACCACAATGGTGAACAAGTGTCAAGAGGCTAAAGTCAAACTTTCAGAATCTTGAAAGTTCATATTATCGCAGATTGCTTTGTCAAATCATACTATATAGAGAACTGATATGTTTATAAAAGATAGTATTCCTAAATGAGTTTTTATGTTTTTCTGTAAACAAAAAAAATAACATGGTAGACATTGAATTTTTTAGTGTAGGTGAAATCATACACTTGTATGTATTTAAATGGTAAACCAGTTTTATTTTTGCTTGTTCACCCTTTTTCTCGAGGTAGTGGGATCTCGGAGTTGGTATATTTAATTTGTGGGGGGTCTGGGAGTGTGGGGGGGGGGGCTTGCCCTCCTCCATGAATGAGGGAAAAAGCAATAACTGTAGTCTTTTTATTAGCTGGATACCAGAGTTTTACATTTGCATTGTTTAGGCTATTGCTAGTTTTGTTTGCATCAGTTGCAAGGGTTTATGCTGTTATTGAGCATGATTTGGAGTGTAGATACACATATTTACTGTTTAAGGTGTTGTAGATAGATATAGACATATTTTAATATCAGCGTTTCTGTAATGCGCAGCTTAGCACAAACAGGGGAAACAGAAAAATACAAAAAATGTCAGGTAATGTACTTTTATGCTAAACAATACATAAACTACATCTGTGAATTGTGTGTGTGTGTGTGTGTGTGTGTGTGTGTGTGTGTGTGTGTGTGGGGGGGGGGGGTGTGTGTGTGTGTGTGTGTAGCACCTCTGCTAAACATGTAGGTTCACATAGGATTACTATCAGTAGATCATAGTTCAAGTCCTACATTTATCTTTTAAGGATTAAACCTAAGAAACACTGCTCACAAGGATAAAACAGGTTTAGCTTTGCTTCTCACATTTGTGCATCGCTTACAGCTGTGCAAACATGAACTACTAACCCACATGTAAAGCAGACAGAAGTGGTATTGTGCAGTGGTCAGCAACCTCTCCCAACACCTGCAGATCTAGAACACCTGCAGAATGGAAGCAGACAGTAGACAATTTCTAAACGGATACATTTTAGCTTCTATGGTTTGCTGCTGTGCAACCATGCTTAGCACCATTGTGCAGTTGTTAGCACTCAGAAGTATTTTTTTTTAACTTACATAAAGATAAAATACTGTTTTTTATCTATTCCTGTGGTAGTAAGTGTACGGGTGCAGTACAGATGATCCTGAATTCTAATACAGCAAATTCCAATTATTTTTACTGTTGTTCCATTTTACTTTATATTAAAATTTACATGAAAAAAAATTATTACATACTCCTAATTTTATTAAGGGTTGCACACTCAATTTTAATAAACTCATACAAATTGTTTGTGTGTGTGAGAGTATACTAATACTTCTGTAATCATAATTGTATTCTCTGGCCTTGGATGGTCTTCAGACTTTAATAATAGTCATGCACACAGGGATGTATAAACCAAAACCTTGTCACCACACACATGCATAGTTAACCCCTCAGTCTGTCATGTCTATTGATATATAAATAATGAATATTTCTGAGAAGCACTTTTTTTGTGGTAAGGATGAAAAATCCCTGCTGTGGAAGAAAATGTTTATCCCTTATGCTTAGGTTTGAATCCCACATTGTAAAAATTAATTTTATCAGTGTGTAAAGCCACATGAAAAATATGCCAGGTCATAAAATGTATGCCCAGTACATGTCTTCACAGTTAAATGACCTAGCAGTTACAGCAGCAGACAACCCTCAAACTAATGCCAAGTGTCAGCTTAACCTTCCAGTTTGCAAAACTCCTTTCTTCTCTGTTTAGCACTGTTGCTCTGCCCTTAACATACTGCAACACTGTTGGCATGGTTGTTCAGGTTTGTACACTACCAGTAAATGCGATAACAGGCACTGGCAGGAAATCATTCTTAGCTATTGCTGTTCTCCCTGGCTGGACATGTTTGGTGGTAGAAGGGAAGGTGACCAATTTAGGGCGCCGAGGTCGTGTGTTGAGGAGTCTAGAATCTTCAATGGAGTCCATGTAAAGTGCCACAGAAGAAGTCTATTGCAGGGGGACTGTAATGGCTCCCAGTAAAAGTCTGATGTTTGGAATATTCTGGCCAAGGCTGTCTCCAGTATGACTGGCATTTCATGCACTGGAGAGCAGTGTAGGTATCACTTTAATGATCTGAAAAGACACAAGAGGGATACACTCAACCAGTGGCTGCATGAGTTTAGGAGTGCTAACATCCCACAGTTGTGCAAGTATACTGATAAAGCAAATTTATAATAGATGCAAAGCTGCGTATAAGCAGTACTTGCATACATAATGTTCTTCTCTTGTCCTCTTCTCTTTATTCTACAGCCATTCCACAGCCAATGTAGAGATAGAGAGGCCCATGCTGAGCATCTAGAGATTCTGAAAAAAGCAAGGGGTATTCATGCAGCACAACTGAAGTATTATTTTAGCTTTTAAAGCTATTTATTTTCTATGCAGTTGTAGCAAAGTAAGCATGCATATCCTAACTGCAAAAGCAAGCATGCATGTTTCAGTCTGTAGCACAAGCCAACTGTAGCAGTGATGTTTAAGACTGTATTCAGACATCGTTGGTTCAATTACTACAAGTAACAAATATAAAATAGTAAAAATTCTTTAAAAATATTACATAAATAATTTCTACAAAGGTGGCATAAATGCCCCACAGTTAACTTAATCTGTATAATTGGACCAAGCATATGTGCAATATATGCACACTGTAAAGATTACTTTGATCAATCCTTAATTAAAGTTTGTAGTTGTTAAGAAGTATACTTAAATGTAAAAGTTCAGAAAAATATTTTATTATTGTGATGATGCATTATATGTCACATATGATGGTACTAATTTTATCTCTTTTTTTTTTCTCACCCCAGCCCTTATTTCTTGTTTTTCTTTCTATATGTCATCACAATATTTCAATGTCATCCATCTCTGCAATTTGGATTGCAGTCTTAAATAGTGTTAGTTGCACCTGGAGAATTTCAGTCACATTGTTTTAGGCAACTAGTCTGGTGGTGTAAATATCCTTGGTGAATATGGACACTCCTCCACCTTTAGTGTTTCGGTCCTGGTTTGGTGGCCAAAAAGTGTGGCAAGAGTTGTAGCCTGGTATTGCAGGGGTGCTCTTTGGAGCCTTGAACCAGGTCTCAGTTATTGCACAGACATCGGTGTTCTCCATTTTTAGGAGTGCCTCGAGAGAGTGCATTTTGAGGTTTAGACTTCTAGCATTGAGTAGCATTACCTTCAAAATTTGCATGCTTGTACCTGTTATGGTGGTGGTTTTGTCCTATGAACTTTGCCTAAAAAAGGCACTATAGAGGTGGCAAGAACCTTAGCCAGTAACCTGAATCCCAGGGGCAACAGGTGCAGACCATCTCTGGCCAAACATCGTGGTCTGTCAATCATGTCGTCCCAGGCAGACAGATACTGGATCCCCTTTGAATGATACCAGAAGCTTAGCCAATTGTTGAAGTCAATCATTTTGTCCTTATATTGTGGTATCATTCAGGGTGAAGGCAGGATGCTACTCAGGGCTAGGGTCATACCTGCCTGTGCCACATGATCCAAGAGCTCTTCCATGTCTCTTTTCATGTAGTCCAGGGAGGTATATCTCAAGTCATTCACTCCAACATGGACAATGACAGAGTCATGTTTGTACTTGTTGTGGAGTGACTTGAGTGCCTGCATTATGTGGCGGCTCCTGGCACCCAACAGGCAGCTGACTGTAATTTTCTCCTTGTTCATCTTGGTGAGTGGGACATCAGTGTGCCTGACTATAGAGTGGCCTATGACTAAAGTGGTATGTACGTTATCTTGCCTTAGGAGTTGTTGCTGGGTAGCACACTAGTGTTGTGAGCTATGTGACACTTTGTTTGTGATTGGTGTTTGCGTTTCAGCTTCGGAGGTCCTTGTTTCTTGGGCAGGTAACAGTTAAAGGCCTCTGCATATGTGGATTTAATGTTGCTATGTGTGGGTGTTGGTGGTGTGGGTTTAGAAGGGCTATGTGTTGCTTGAGGTGTAGTGTGGGTGTTAACCTTCTCCTCTTGACTGTCTAGCACAATCTTGAGTGGAGAGAACTTTGCTTCCAGTTTGGCTATGTAAGTGCATCGCTCACAGGTTGTAGTGTTGGGTGATAGGAAGAGAGAGTTGTCTGTGTACATGAGACAATTGCTGCATTGTCCCAGTATGCCCAAATTCAGGTGGACAGGAGAAATCACCAGAAGCTGATGCTTGGACATGCCTGGTTTGGTGCTTTTTTTGTAAAGTACAGGAGCTGTTTTCTGTTTCTTTAGCAAGGCACTTTGCAATTGTAGGGTTATTGCCTACAATTAATTTCTCGTTATTAACAAGGAGAGTTGAGTGCTTGTATCAGTTTAAGGCTTCCTAGTGCTTTCCAGCAGGTATTAGAGCAAGTGCTAGTCACATAGATGCTTAAAGGTAAAATGAAAAAAAAATGTTTTTTCCTAAACACTACAGTGTGCAATAGATAAGTTAGATGTGAAAGTAGGTAACTTAAGTTTTACCTTTCAGAAAAGTTAAGTTTTAGTGGAGAGTCACTATTTTTCTGCACTACAGAAAAAAATACAAATGCGTTATTATATACCATGGACATCTTTTTACCAACAATAAACATTCAGATTTTCTAATACTTGTAGTAATGTGGACAACTGTTGAAATATCAAATACCACCAAAACCACTGATCCAAGAAGTAAGTGAATTTAATGAAACACTTAACCCCTCGGCTTACACAGCCTTCCACTCTTGGAAGGCTTTGTAAGCCAAGGTGTTAAGTGTTGGATTAAATTCACTTACTTCTTTGATCAGTGGTCCTGGTGGTATTTTATTATTTTATTTTTTTTTTTTGTTATTTTATGTTGTATTAGCTGTTTAAATATAATTTGCAAATCTGTCTATTTAAGGTATACCTGCACATTGGAAACACAACAACAAATGCTACACTTTACATGCTCATCAATTTGGTAGCATGCAGATACTTAATATCTTGACAGTTGTATATGGCTAGCTATCCTTTACAGTAAGTCCTCCCCACATTATGTCTCACACATCCATTAATGATATCATGCTTTGTAAATTGGCCTTGCAGCCTTGTAAAAGTCAGATTTGTGCCGTGGTGCTTGAGTTAAGTACTGAGTTCCCTAGTCTGTACATTTAGTTAGGAAGGGTTTCTGATCTGACTGCTGTCAACTGCTGTGTGTGTCTCTGTCATGTCAGAGCAGCATAACTGTGTATCCTGCAGTCATCACTACAATCCCATGGAGTACCAATATTTTGACAGTTGTACATGCCTACACATCCATTTAATTCAGCCCTCGCAACATCTTCTCTCAGACATCCAATGATGATGTCACCCACAATCTTGTAAAAGTCAGGCTTGTGCCATGGCACTTGCATTAAGTACTGAGTTCTCTAATTTGTTTAATTAGCTAGATAGCAGTTCTGTTCTTGTTGTAGTCAACTGGTGTGTGTGTGTGTGTGTGTGTGTGTGTGTGTGTGTGTGTGTGTGTGTGTGTGTGTGTGTGTGTGTGTGTGTGTGTGTGTGTGTGCATTTGCTTGACATTAGTGAGAGCATTTTACACTAGCATGTGGGACACTGCTCTTACCATCTTCTTCTCTACGAGACTGCTGATGTCATCACTTATGAAGAGTTGTCCGACATTGTCCAAGTCAGACTTGCGCATCAGCACCTCTGTATTTTTCTGGGATAGAACAGGTAATCCACCATATAGTTCAGGTCTGCTCAGACTCTGTTTCTATTATGTTAGAAAAAATTGTCTTCTTTTTATGAAACTTTCCAGCAGCACATGTTCATGCAGTTAAACCGCATATACTCCTGAGAACTGTTGACATAGGTTCATAGTTTCATAGGAGGTTACTAGGCTAGCAGCCCTGCAGTCCTTACAAGCCTAGCCATGTTCAACCCAAGAAGTCCCAGTTGTCCTTACTAGGTGGACATAATTTACATAATAAATTTATGGTCAACACCAACTTCCCCTGTCCATGAGGGACATGGGTGCCACCACCAAGCTGAATTTGCAGTCTCCCATCCATATTTCCTACTTTGCTTGAATAAGGTCAGTGAGGAGCTCTGCTTCACATGATCTAAAAGTGTATTCCAGAGGACTGGCATTCTCTGGGAGATATATATTCCTCTCAAGCATGTTATGTTAATGTCACAGGCTAGAGTAAGTGAACCTTATGCCATTAGAATTGTGGCTGTGCAGCATTTCCATCAGGGCAGGGTCAGAGACTGGCCTGTAGGCCAGTCCCCACTCACCTCTCAACAGCCTATACGATTCAAAGTACAGTGACAGAGCTTTCAGTCTATCCACATATGTCATGGCATGATTTGGAGGCCTTGTATTTTCTTGGTGAGAACCCCCTGTGGTCTCTTCAGCTGTTGCAGATGTCAGGTGAGCAGGTGAGGTACATGTGAAGGAGAGCAATGCACTCTACTAGTGGTCTGATGAGGGTTCTGTACAGTGGTGTTATAACATCCTCAGACCTGGAAGCGATGCCCTTACTTATGAGAAACATGATGTAGAACAATTCCAATGTTCTGATTGCTATCTACCTGTGTTTCCAGGCTTCACACCACTGGGTTTGAGCATAATGGGTGTTGTCAGTACTGTAATTAGCATAGAATTCCACTTTGCCAAAGGCAATAATAAATGGCACTTTTTTGCATTTAGTTGTAGACCATGGCTTTGACACCAGTCATTTGTCTGTGTTAGCTCTTCCTGTAATATGTTAGCATCATTGGAAACTCAGTGTTTGAACCCAATTTGCAATGATCATCAAACTTGCTAAGTCAAAGGCTATCTACTTTCACCTGGACTTCCAAGAAATAGATTTGAAATGGTAAAGGGCCCAGCACAGATCCTTGTGGTATGCAACTGGTGTCAGCTCTACTGGTAGAGGTTGAGTCACCAACTTTGACAGTTTGAGTTCTGTCAATGAACCAATTGGCTACCCATCTAGTGATGTAAGAGTTGATGCTCAGCTAGGAGAGTTTCTCAATGATATCTGAATAGGAAATTGTGTCAAAAGCCTTAGTCATGTCAAGATAGGCAGTTTGCACTGTCTTACCTTCAATTAGGTCTTTCTTGGCTTTCTAAAAGAAGTCTAATAGTTTTAATAAGCATGATCTACCCTTAACGAAGCCAACATGTGTTGGGACTATAGTTTGAAGGTCACCTATGTCCTTGTTGATGATTCTTTTCATGGCCTTGCAGATGAGACTTGTTAGACTTACGAATCAATAGTCCCCAGGGTCAGTTGTTGTCTCTCGTTTGTGCAAGGGGATTGCAGTTGCTGTTTTCCACACTCTGCTGGAACAAAGCCAGTTCTTAAGCTATGGTTAAAGACTACACTAGATTGGTCCACTTGATCCTGCTTTAGATTGCTTAGTAAGCAATCTGGGTGTTATCAGGTACCATTGAGACCATGTTTTAGCCTTGGAGAGCTCAGATATGACCTGATCTCTAGAGATACTAGGCAGAGGACTGTTGTCTGGTATGCTTTTAAGTATGGTTTGTGGGGCCAGTAGTGTGAAGTTTGCACCAAATCTATCCGCTAGCAGGTTGGCAAGTTTTTCTGGTGCAGCTTCATGTTTAGACTTCTAGCTTTAAACAGCACAACCTTGAGTTTAGCTCCAGTGGATTTTTTTTTACATCAGAACTTTTGTTGCTTTGACATTGCCTGAAAAAAGGCACAATGGGAGAATCAAGCACCGTTGCCAGTATCAACAGCTTAGATGACAAAGGTGCAGGCTGAGAGTTACTGGATCCCCCTGGATGTGCACCAGAAACTAAGCCAATTGCTGAAGTTGATCATATTTGTTTACATTGTGGCATCATCCTGGGTGACAGAACATTCTATTTACATTCACTTTGCAGTCCATACTGTATCATGTTGATATGTGATTAGTGTTTATGCTACAACTGTCTTCATTGACATGCCCTCATCAGCTGTACATTACCATGTTTCACCTGTCCTCTTTCCCTCTGGTCATTCCTACAATTCATCTGTGTACCCCTATTCAATGCACACACTTCCTCTCACTGTTTATTTATAATGCAGTCTGTGTATCCTTACTGATCATTTACACAACTTTTGTTTAGTATGCTTGAAACAGACACTTCCACATAATGTGTTTGGACTATATACAGTACTGTATTATTACCCTAGTAATCATTTTGACATTCTGCGCAATCTCTACAGACCTAGTTAGCCCGTAGGTAAACAGGATTACACATCTGCTGCTTTCTATGTTTCTTTACACGGTTTCCTGGCCAACAACACTGTTGCTAGCCATGAAAGCTCGCTTCTTTACATTTAAACATGATGTGGGCATGAATATGTAATTAGCGCTACTGCTCATTATGCAAGCATGTAAACTCCATTTAGGCTTTGCTTGAAGCCTACACAAAGTTTATAGAACCCCCCCCCCCCCCAGTAGTGTCCATTTAACTTGTTTAACAGAAAGAGAGGGACTGTGCTGAATGCACTTAAACAATTATGCTTGTAAAACCCAGTAAGAGCTTTGCACACTGCCGATTTCATAAAGCAGCTTCTCATATTTTGCAAATCAGGATAACTTCCAACACACAACTTTAGAGTTCCCTTATCAACTGCAGTTGAAATCTTTTCTTTTCTTCTCTTAAGAAGATACAGTTTTTCCTAAAACAATATTGTCCTTTTATTAGTACATAGTTCCTCTGTACTTTTCTGGAATAGAGCAGGTAATCCAACATGTAGTTCAGGTTTACACAGACTCTGTTTCTATTATACTAGCAGAACTGTCTTCCTTTTTTTTTTATGAACTTTTCCAGCAGCACATGTTCATGCAGTTAAACCACATATTAATGTGATGGTTTTCAATAAGAAAGGAGAAGCATAATCAGTGCCTTCTCAACCAGTTTAATACAACAGAAACAATGAATTCAAACATGCTTGCTTCTACCTATTCATAAAGACATGCCTTCACTGCAACAGTACCAAACTGAGAAACAGCTATTTCTGTTCATTCTGCTAAAGAGACTTACAGTCCATGCTCTAAATACCAAAAGCACGCTCTGGTAGTCAAATGCCATTAATGTGAACTAACAACCTTATACATTGACCCTGTCATAAAACAGCTTTTTGTAGTCCTTTACAAATCAGGATTACTTTCTTTTGTTAATAAAATGTAGTATGCAGTTATTTAGTTTGTGTGTGTGTGTGTGTGTGTGTGTGTGTGTGTGTGTGTGTGTGTGTGTGTGTGTGTGTGTGTGTGTGTGTGTGTTTGAGTATGTGTGTGTGTGTGTGTGTGTGTGTGTGTGTGTGTGTGTGTGTGTGTGTGTGTGTGTGTGTGTGTGTGTGTGTGTGTGTGTGTGTGTGTGTGTGTGTGTGTAAATACAGTTACAAACTTCCCTTTCTGAGCCTTCAAGAGAACACTATAGGATATATGCAAATAACTCCTTAAAGATATACAAGTTTTCCAAAATATTAGCTTTTGAATGCAGTGCAACCCATAAGTCTTTATTCATGTGTTCTTGCCAATAAGCCAGACCCCACTAACTGCAGACATGCCACTTTTTCATTTCTTGTAGGCATATATGTACATATAGCTGTAGACTGAGAGATATTCTGACATTTACAACCCATTAATGTACTGAATACTTTATACTACACATTTTATTGATATTTGCAATTGTATTACATTTATAATTGCTTCAGAATGAAATGACCTAATGTGTACATCAGTAGGACTTTAAGCAATGCATATATGAGTCTAATTCTTTTGGAAGTGCAGGAGACATATACTAACAACTGGTAGATAAGGATCTGCCTTTCACCAGTGCTCAAAACATATCACACCACAGCTGAAGGATGGAGTTACACTGAAAGAGGCTTCAGAATGAAAGTGTGATAAAGGCTCTTTTTAGATAAAGTCGGGGGGGGGGGGTGTCGTCTGGAAAGAATAGGTGGCAATAGGGAATGTGATCTTCTGAAAGATGCATTTCAGGTAATAGACTTAAGCACTTGGATGGAGAATGAGGCAACAGCTAATTTGAACCAGGTTGGTTTTGGAAAAGATCTGAAAGAATGGAAAAAGTTTGAAGTTAGGCTTAAGCAGGAGAGATAAGGTTAGTAGGGTGGATGCCAGGGCAGCAATGATAAATACTGGCCATGTGATATCTTGGTATGGTCTGAGCTGTGCATAGCAATGTTTTGCAGAGTCAGAAAAAAAAAACATACTACTATAACAAAATGTATTTCAGTAAGGTAGAAGCAGAAGTCGAAGAAAACAAAGGATATATAGGATATATTAAAAAGGTAGTGTAAATAATGAATGTGCAGTAGAGCTGCATAAAGTGATGCACCTGGAAAAGGACAGAGAGATTATTAAAAAAAAAATAAAAAATGAAATAAGTGAATAAAAAGAATTATATATGTTCTAATGTAAAGAAAGGTGGATCAGTAATACAATACAGAGAAGCAGCCAGAAAAATATCTAGGTAAATCTTTTACTTCTTTCGGCTGCTCCCGTTAGGGGTCGCCACAGCGAATCAACTGTTTCCATTTCTTCCTGTCCTCTGCATCTTGCTCTGTCACACCAACCACCTGCATGTCCTGTCTCACCACATCCATAAACCTTATCTTAGGCCTTCCTCTTTTCCTGTTACCTGGCAGCTTCATCCTTAGCATCTTTTTCCCAATATACTCTGCATCCCTCCTCAGCACATGTCCAAACCAACGTGATCTTGCCTGTCTGGCTTTGTCTCCAAACATTCCAACCTGGGCTGACCCTCTAATATACGGATTCCTAATCCTATCCAACCTTGTCACACCCAGTGCAAATCTTAACATCTTTAACTCTGTCACATCCAGCTGTAACTCCTGCCTTTTTGTCAGTGCCACTGTCTCCAACCCATATACTCACTACCCTCTTGTAGACCTTCCCTTTCACTCCTACTGGTACTCGTCTGTCACAAATCACTCCTGACACTCTTCTCCACCCACTCCACCCTGCCTGTGCTCTCTTCTTCACCTCTCTTCCACACTCACTGTTACTCTGAACTGTTGATCCCAAGTACTTAAACTCTTCCACCTTCGCCACCTCCACTCCCTGCATCCTCACCATTCCTCTATCCTCCAATATCTAGGTAAATAATGAAAGCAAATGCAGTGCTGCAGAGGAGCCTAGCAAAATGTAAATTGTTACAAAAGAGCTATTTTAGCTGTGTGGAGGAAGACAAAAACAAGAATGGAGATGGACCAACTAGGTAAAAATGAGAACAACCAATGGGAGAAAAAGCAAGTGGAATACTGACTTGTTACTAATATCTGTCTTAGAGCCAAACAAGTAGGATGAGTCCAAGCAACACGGGGAAAGGAAGTTACAAAGTGCAACAACTGTTTGGGCCTACTGCTCACAGTTCAACTTTGAAATGTAATACTTACTTCAGTAAAGTGTTGTCCAGGGAGTAATGCAAGTAGTGGTAGGTCCTCCCCCGAATCTCTTTAAGACATCCCAATAACAATGGTTCGACCTTGGAAAAGAGCAGTAGTGATTCCTTTACTAAAGGTATTATGGAAAGGAAGGCACATACTGAAGACTGCAGATTATTACTTCACAGAAATTATTTGACTCTCATGAGAGCAAATTGGATGAAATTACTCCAAATTTATAAACAAGTGACACAGAAGTTGGATGGGAGAAGCATAAAAGAATTTGATCAGCATATCCAATATGCAGTTCCAAAAACAATCTCGAAGTAGGATTTCTTTATAAAGCCAAACCTTACCTTTGACAGCATTCATGTAAAACAATACCTCAGACCTATCAAATGCTTAGTCTCCTAATACGCTTCATCATTTTTGATTTACCAAACATCCTGTCAGCTACCCAGATTGGAGCATTGCAAAGTTTGCAAGTTAAATGCATTAACCGAAGACATCTCTGTTTTACACATTAGACCCTTAAATGGGTAGCTCTCCCTAATCTATTAGTATACACTCTGAATAAGAGTGACACAAATGTTCTCATCATTCCCGACAAATGCTCTGTTACAGGCCAGTTATTAGACTGGTACTCACCTCACTGAGGGCTGTATTCGCTGACCCAACACAGTGTTCTTAGAAATGACAATGGGGCTGTGTCTACTCTGTATACATTTTTAAACTGTGGACCTGTCTCCCAACAAACATCAGAAATATCATATTTCATCTGCTGGGTAAAGTCTCATGGAAATATACCTTTTCAACAAAATGGACCCCCATTTGTAACACCCTCATTACTAAGCCAACTTCTTACTCAAAAAATTTCCCATTTAAAATTTAAAATTCCAATTAAATCATACCCATCAAAAAAGCAATCCTACCCTCCTACTATTTCCGTTACTAAGTCCCCTCCTTATGCAGCCAGATCAAGTAAATATCATAAAATCCTTAGACTTTGACTCCTGTTTGCATGCCTCAAGTGAATCACTGCTTCGATAAAATATGCATAAGCCTCATCTGCTGTCTGTGAGACTTTATACATAAACTGCAAAACAATGCTGAATGTTCTTTTCAAATGTGTGATTTTAGCATGCTGTAAGTACTCTGTAGTGTACTAACATGGTGAGCTCTTGTTAAACTATATATAGATCAGTATTATGTAGTTTATTTTTATTGCTAGCTCATACTAGTTGCCTATGCAGATGAATGTAATATGGAGATTTTCTCCATTGGTCCCCACTGAAAAGGGACTTTACCTTCACAAAATGTTCTGGTAATCAAAAGCCAATAAAGAAATAAGTAAGTGAGTGGGTAAATAATGTGTTATTATTTGAACAGGTTATTAAAACATTTGAATCTGTCAAACAAAAAATGATGTTCACCACGCTTAGGGAATAGCAAAGGAAACAAAATCTCGGGTAAAGGAAAGAAAGACAAAAGGGCATTAATAAGAGAGGGAGTAGTTAGAAGACGATGAGGTGACAAATTGTAATACACTGCCAGTAGTGGTAATAGCACCACATAAAATCTTGCAACAATGTATTTTTATTCTTTTTATTTCTACATTCTTGCAACTATGTGTTTTCATACATTCTACTTTTATACTTTATCCTTTAAATGGATTATTTTAACTGCTTTTGTATTTTATTGTCACTGCTGGAGCTTTTCTCCCTGGGCCTCTGCTGAAAATAGGTTTCTGACCTAGTCAGACTTTCATAGGTTCATAGGTAGGTACTAGGCTATTGGCCCTAGGGCCTATATAAGCCTAGCCAAATGGTACCCTGGCTTTTGCCACCCAAGAAAATTATTTTCCTGTGCCCCTGTCAAGCAAAGAAACAGAAGTGATCTCCGGGGTGAATTTCCTATCTCCCATCCAATCATCAAGATTTTTCTTGAAGAGTGCTAATGAGGAGCTTTGTTTGATATAGATAGGTAGTTTGTTGCAGAGTATGGGAAGTCTCTGGGGCAGGAATCTATCCCTCCAGCATGTTCTGTTTATTGTGGTGAAAAGGTTTAGGTCCCTAGAGTGTGTAGCTTGGAGGGATTGGGATTTATTTAAGTGGAGCATGTCCAACAGCTCTTGGTTTGACGTAGCTTATTATGTTAGGCAGAGATCGCCTCTGAGTAGGCGATATGCGACAGAGTAAAGCTGGAGTTTTTTGAGACGGTCTGCATAGAGCATCTGTTTGAGGCCAGTAATCCTCTTTGTGAGGTATTTCTGTGGCTGTTCCAGTTGTTGTAGATGTCTTGTGAGGAACATACCAAAAGGGGCGTTGTGCTCTAAAATGGGTCTAATGAGTGATGAGTAGAGGGGAACAATGATCTCTTTTCTCCTGGATGAGAAACCTATTGTGATGAGGTGTGCCATGTAGAAGGCCCTCTCACCAAATGTCAATAAATAAATAAGTAAATAAATATTCCTGTCAGTTATCATGACAGAGACAGACAACACAGTAAGCCTCTCCAGTGAGGATACAAACAGAGGGGACTCTGATAAAGCAGGTGTGGACCTGTCATAAGTGTTTGATTAGGACTGGAACACTGTCCAAGTAAATGACAATTTTGATTCACTGCTAACAAATGCACAGAGTTTTATTTCTGAAACAGTAATATGATACGGCATACAAGCTAGGTGCAGTTAGAATAGAAATACAGAAAGAGAAATGGATGCAAGAGTCAAAGGCAATGGAAGAATGATCTACCAACATCAGGAGAAGGCAATAACCAGGATCAGTTAGCAGCAAAACATCTGTCAAAATGAAACATACAGGGCTTTTAGGAAACCTAATGAATGATCAAATCACAACTCATTGGTAATGAAGCTCACTAAGATGAAGGAATACATGATTTTTTGACACTTTGTGCATGCACTGTAGTGCAGCCTGGATTTATTATTTTTTTATTATTATTTAGGGTGGTGGTGGTGGTGGTGGTGGTGTTGGAGGCTGTCCACAGCTGAGCTGCTTTTGGAATGGAAAACAAATCAATTTTAAATACTCATTGATTGAGTGATTTTTTTTTTTGTTACTGATAATTAATGCTATGATGACACAAGAGAAAGTTAAACGCGCGGTTTAACAGTTTCATCTAACTTCTCATAGACTTCTTCAAAGTAATTATAGGTTTCAAGCCAGCAGCTATAAATACAAGGAAAAATTTATGTAACAAAAAAAAATCATCACTATGTAATAATTATAAAAGAAGAGGAAGCATTTAAAACATTTCATGCAAAGCCGATAGAAAAAAATTACTAAAGTAATAGTGATAGGTGTCCAGACTAAATACAATATTATGAAGGTACAACCTGTAGAAAAAAAAGGCAGATAACAAGTTCATTTAATATGTCTCAAAAGACATTTTATGTGAAAATGCATGTTCAGTCCAGTTGATCTGCTTGCAACATACATTGCCACTGCAGTTCGTTAGCCTCCAAAATGTTTTTATAACCCCTTCTTCTGCAGTCCATCTTGTCTTGGTTGTAGTATGAAAAGTCAAATGCTTTCCATCCTATACATTCATGAGACTTCAGGCCCCCACTTACAACACACTAACAGACAAACACACACACAAATGCACAAAGGCACATTCACCAAAGCAATAAATGAGCATTTGCTGAGTGGAATATCATGAAACTGACACTGGTGAATGGAGCTCCAGTAAAGACTGCAATGATATAAATGGGTGCCCTTAGTGCATTGGGGATTCTGAGAAGTTTTACCATTTAACTTTAAACCACAGCCGCCTTCCATGTAAAATCTGTCCGAACATGCTCTACAAACATAACTCTGCTTGTTCTCACACTGAAGGGCTGCCAGCAGAGAACTGGGCATTGTCGGGTCCCTTACATTCCCACCCGCTTAGTTCTCCGATATCAAGAGTGCTACTTGAATCCAGTAAGCTGTAGCACAGTGGAAACAAGACAGTCAGCTAAGGTAGGTCTATTTCATCAGTGTAGGGATACTTAGCAACTTTTTCAAAGTGATGTAATGAAAAAAGGTAGTACATTTAGCATTAAGAAATATTAAACTATGACATATACTTACAGGCCTACTTCATTTACCTTAACTATTAATAATTAGACAGTTTAGGAAAATCCCATTAAAGACTCCTGGGCTGTAACCTCTTACAGCTTTATGTCTGAAGCCATATATCAGTTAAGATAAATCATAGATATTGAGCATTTTCCAAGCTATTCAAAACCTAGATGCTTATTATTCTAACTGTTTAAAACGCTTCATGTACAAATGCTTATAGTCTTATATTAGTTGTATAAAATTCTTATTAGATCTCCTACTAGAAATGGTGGTCTATTATTTTTTTTTCTTTGTTAACTGGGGTACTGATGTGATCCCAGAAGAGCCACAAATTATATGGTTTAATAAAATTAATGATGATTAATACATTGTGCAATGCATAATGCAGTTTACTGTGCTTATGTATACCATAAAGCAAGTGCATGATAGATGTTCACTGTATCAAAACTTTGAATGCTTGTCATACAATTTAAACAATTTGAATTACAAATATTCAAATAGAATTTACTTTGAATCGCAAAGATTTGGACAAAAACAAAATCTATTTTTTGAGGTGGCAAGCCCGCTTGCACCCCCACTCTCCCTACTAATTATTCATGTATATCTATATCTATAATACCAACTCTGAAATTGCACTACAGTGGGGAAAGATTAAATTCCCCGATCCCACAGAACTGCAGTCTCACACTAAAACAATGCCAGTGCATGCAATTAGCTGATTTTTTGATCAGCTGTACCATATTTTTTTTTCCATTCCAAAAGTTGCTGCTTTGATAGGTTGAATGGAACCATATACATCTTATTCATCATGCACATACATAGAAGAGTGCATAACTATTAATGGAGACAGTGAAAGCGAGATGCAGCTGGTGGGGGGGGGGGTTGTGTTGACAGTAGACGCAGTAGAGTGATCTTTCTTTTAGGAGAGGTGAAAACCACACCAGGCTACATAAATAGATATTTTATTAGACAGATTCTCAAATCTCAGCAATCTTGTAACAATTCAGAAATGCTTCACCAACACAGAGAAAGACTTTTGTAATGATTCATAATCTCTACATTAGAAGATTATAAAAACTGTTCATTTAGGTGAAGGATGGTGAGATGCAACCTGAGCTTTATAAATAAATGACAGTCATATCCTGTATCTCAAACCAAACAGACCCTGACAGTGTTCACATACCAAACTGTACATTCAAGCTCTTTGTGAGAACAATATTTATAGCAGAAATTCTATGGCTTATGTTAATTGAAATTTAAACCACATAATTAAAGGTAAGCTACCTGTACATGTTTGATACTTTTGTAAATAAGTTTAACCTGTGCGTTATGAATAAATATTTATTTTTAATTAGAGCTCACTTTAGTACCATCAGTTTTAATAATAACCTTCTTAATTATACAGACTTTAGTAAAATATTGGCCATCTCTTAGAGAACATGATTTCCTAGAAGGCTATACACTTTGAGTTTATTTCTTTAAACCTATATAATCTGTCTGTTAGCAATTCTACCAGTTTTAAGTCACATTAGTTTTGGTACTGGAACGGGACTCAATATTTCAGGACTGTACACCTGGAACAAATATCCATGTCCACTGATAGACTGCAAGTACATTTTTTCATTTAAAATTGCCACAACTTCTTTGAGTCAGTCACCAGAGCTGTGGATGAAGCCAAGGTGGTTCACACAGTCTACCTTGATCTGGCCAAGGCCTTACCCATTCAGGAATCATAGAAAAACTCACTAAGCTAGGCATCAACCCCTATATCACTAGATGGGTTGCAAACTGGCTCACAGGTAGAATCTACAGTGTGAAAGTAGCTGACTCCAAGTCAGACTGCCAACCAGTCACGAGTGGAGTCCCACAGGGTTTGGTCCTGAGTCCTCTCCTGTTTGGTATTTCCTTCTCTGAAGTCCCGGCAAACATGAAGGGACTATGGCTGACAAAGTTTGCAGATGATTGCAAGTTGGGATCTACTCCCCAAGTGATGTTGACATCCTACAGAAAGACCTCACTGAGACCAACGCTGATGTCAGAACCATGGCCTTAAGCTCAGTGCCAAAAAATGTGTTGTCATCCCCTTTGGGAAAAACCCAGTTCCCATGAATTACCACATTGATGATAGTCCACTAAACAAAGAAGGCGTTATAAGAGATCTGGAAACACAGGTTGACAGCAACCTCTCTTTTGACTACAACATTGCTGCTCTGGTCAGAAAGTCCTTCTATGTGATACATCATTACTAAGGGTTTTGCATCCAGGAAGAAAGAGGTCATTGTCTCCTTCTACTCTTCCCTCATTAGGCCAATCATTGAGTACAATTCCCCATTTGGCATGTACCTCACTAAACACCTGCAACAACTGGAGTGGCTGCAAAACTACCTCACAAAGAGGATCCTACACCTTAACCATTTGTCCTATATGAACAGACTCAAAAAACTCCAACTATTCTCTGTCTCATATCGCCTACTTAGAGGCAATCTCTGCTTGACTTACAAAGCCATGTCTGACCCTGTTCTGTTAGAAATTATACAACTAAAGAAATATCAATCCCTCCACACCACACACTCCAGAGACCTTAACCTCATTACCACAATCAACAGAACATGCTGGAGGAACAGGTTCATAACCCAGAGACTGCCCATGCTATGGAGTAGACTTCCCATGCATGTCACAGAGCACCTCACTGGCCCTCTTCAAAAGAAATCTTGATAACTGGATAAGAAATAGAAAATTCACCCCTGGGATCACTCCAGTGGCTTTACTCGACAGAGGCACTGGGAACTAAGGTCAGGTGGCACATTGCCAGGGTAATCCTATGGGTTAGGCTTGTAAAGGCTCCAGGGCCATTAGTCTAGTACACACCTATGAACCTATGAACAAACATACAGTAGTATATGCCCCTCCACCTTAAAACAGAAGCCTACATGTTAACACCAAGGGTTCCTAGTCCTGCTGTGTCATCCATCACATTTTTGCCCAGACATGTTTATCTTCTATCCATGTCATAACTCAGCTAAAGAAAAACATCCTCATGAAATTACAACTCACATGCAGGTGGTTGTGTTTGTATGTATTAGTGTGTATGTGCGTGTGTGTGTGTGTGTGTGTGTGTGTGTGTGTGTGTGTGTGTGTGTGTGTGTGTGTGTGTGTTAAGAGTATGTGCATATGCATGACAGAAAACTTAATTTTTTTGCCATTGTGCGTTCTGTGTTGAAAGCAACTCCAGGCCAAAGCCCTGAAAATTGAGATAATCCTCAGATAGCATAGGGCAGTGATGTTTTGGATAATGATGGGCAGCCATTATTTCAGGGTCCTCTGCATTCGTTAAAGAAAAGCAAGTTGAAGTATTCATAATTTCATACATTTATGAAACAGTTCTTCCTATACGTCATGTTCAGAATGTCCTTACTCTCGTTTTACAGTCCCACTCCCCACACACATACAAATGCATTTTACTGAGAGATGCAAACCTACATTCTTCATTGTCAAATTGTGAGCAGTTCCTTGTGCTTCAGGAGCCAGTTGTACAGTGACACAAGCTAGTTCAGTATTAGTTCTGTGTAGTTGTTTGTTTCTAAAGTGTTTCTTTTATTACTAAACATGTATGCAATGCAAAGAAGGAAAGACAAGCCACAACAAAGAAAGGTGGAACTAATTGTTCTGGAAACCCCTTCAAAGTTCAGGCTACTATCTATCCATCTAAGGATACATGCGCGTATACACACACACACACACACACACACACACACACACACACACACACACACACACACACACACACACACACGCACACACACACACACACACATGCACACACATATACAAGTATATTATAAGAAAAAAAGAAAAAGCAATAAAGCAAAACACACTGATTTCTCTTGAGTATACTTTGTAGAGGTTTGTGGCCAAACTATAAAGTAATATAGCTCCTGTGTATGCAGTCTTAAAATTTTTGGCATCCAGCACTATTGCAAGAATCTTATTTTCAGTCTGAGCATATCTGGTCTGTATATCTGTTAATGCTGTACATGAATAACAGCAGGTCTACATTCTTGGAACGTGTACTCCCAAATACTGTTGACTAGCTTCAACTTGTAATGTTGCAGGTAAAGTAACATCCTAGTAGTTTAATGTAGGTTCACTAGTAACCAACATTTGTAGAAACTCAGACTTTCATGTTAGATTCAGTGACTATCTCTGTCATGCTCTAATACCTTTCTCAGATGTGTTGTAATGTCTGACGGCATGGAATAAACTTTAGCAGATAATGTACAACCCTAAGAACTGTTTTGGAATGTTGTATTAGCATGCTTCTATGTACTTGCTATGTAAACACTTTGTCAGTATATGTTAATCAATTATACCATGTAAACAGATGACCCAGGTTTTCAGTGAAGTACCCCCTGTTTGACTCCTTACTTTACTGAGCTCAAGGCCATGAGATCTGTCTGTCCAACGGCTTAATCAAGTACTTGTCATGTTTCAGCCTTTGAGCATCCCCTGACTATAATGACAGTGACAGATTTATCCTTTCTTTCACAGTCACTACAGCACAATGAACCACCTCAGACACTGGTGATATTCCAGAGTAGTCTTAAAGATCTGCATTTCCCAAGAGCTTAGTAAAGTTTATAAAATTTGAAACTTTCTTCATCTAGGTTGATTTGCCCAAATCCCTGATCAACATCTATCACAGAAAAGAATCTGACATTTGGTAATATGATACTTACTTCTCTAATGATCTGCAAAGGATAGTGTTCACTTTTTATTAATTTGTTAAGGCTTTTCTGTTGTATACAAATTATAGGTTCATAGGGTCATACGGAATTACTAGGCTTATGGCTTAAGGGTCCTTATGAAAGTAACCAATGTAATTAGATTTTATCCAATATATGGCCCCTAGGGGCAAGAGGACGACATGGATTTATGTCTATGCCTTGAGTATCTTACAGATTGCCCATGTCCATAGGCACTAACCCCAGGCGTGAACTTGCATTTCACCATCCATTGATACAAACTGCTTTTGAAGAGGGCCAGGGAAGGATTCTGCTTAAATGTGAATAGGAAGCCTGTACCAAAGAAGGGGCAATCTCTGAGACACATATCTGTCTCTCCGGCATGTTTTTTGAGTCACTCACTAAGATTAGATCACTAGATTGGGTGAACCTCATGCTCTTTGAAGTGTGGATGTGTAGCAGCTCCATCAGGGCTGAATTTGAGAGTGCTTTGTAGGTCAGGCATAGGTCACCCCTAAATTGATGGTAGGTGACAGAGTAAAGGGATAGGGCTTTTAGTCTATCTGCATAGGACATGCTGCATACACACTGTATTTTCTTTGTGAGGAACCTCTGAAGTCACTCCAGCTGCTTTAAGTGTGTAGTTATGTACATGCCAATTGGCACATTGTACTCAATTATAGGCCTAATGAGGGCTGAGTATGAGACTATAATTTCCTTGGATCTGGATTCTGTACCTGTACTAATAAATTGTGCCACATAAAACGACTTCCTCACCACTGTGGACACATGATGGTAAAAGCTCAGGCTACTATCTCTCTGTGTACCTAGAGCTCTCATTTCAGAGTCTGCTCTTAGCTGTGTGATATTAATGTTGTACTCCACAGGGTTATTTGACTTCCCAAAGGGTATGATAATGCATTTTTCTCATTTAGTTGTAGGCCATGGTTCTGGCACCAATCACTTATCTGATGTACACCCTCCATCACTGAAGGATTCAATGATTGCCTCCAGCAGTCCCCAGCAAACTTTGTTATCCAGAGGCCTTCCACATCAGTCTTGACTTCAGAGAAGTATATTCTGAACAGGAGTGGTACCAGCACTGAGCCCTGTGACACACCACTAGTAAATGGCCTCTTGCTGCATCTGGATTCACCCACTTTAACCATGTATCCTGTCCAGGAGTAAAATGGCTATCCATCTAGTCATGTAGGGTTTAGCCCCAGTTTTATGAGTTTATTGATATCATCTGAGTAGGGAGTTGTGTCAAATGCCTTGGTCAGGTTGAGTGTAGGTGGTATGTACTGTTTTACCCTCATTCATGTCCTTAGTGGCTTTCTCAAAGAAATCCCACAGATTCAGTAGGCATGACTAGCCCTTGACAATGCCAAATTGGGTTGGGTTCAGTGTTTGGAGCTTTTAATGTCATTATCAGTCAGGTCCTTGATTAATCTTTCCATAGCATTACATGTAAGACTACTAGGGTAAAATCTAATTACATTGGTTACTTTCATAAGGGCCCTTAAGCCATTAGCCTAGTAATTCTGTATGAACCTATGAACCTATAATTCATTGCTTGAATCGAATTGAGCTCTGATTGAGAGTGCTACAGAAACAACTCAAAATATTAAATTGATAAGTATATTTTTGGCACTTCTTTCCAAAGTTCTACAGTATTCTAATTACTTTCGCTTGATTGATTTAGATCATATTTGCTGGCTTCTGATCTGTGTTGAAAGTGTTCTTTTTCTGAGTGGAAAGTGCTATTTTTCCCCCACCTTTAATCCTGCTCTGTTAAATACTGGCCAAACAACTTGTGTGTTTTATTTGACTGTCTCAAGGCTTGCTAGTATAATTAAGATTCCCTGTTTGTTACCTCTGCATTCATTGCTTGAATCTAATTGAGTTCTGACTGAGAGTGCTACAGGAACAACTCAAAATATAAAATTGATAAGTATATTTTTTGGCACTTCTTTCCAAAGTTCTACAGTATTCTAATTGCTTTTGCTTGATTGATTTAGATCATATTTGCTGGCTTCTGATCTGTGTTGAAAGTGTTATTTTTCTGAGTTGATTTTTCCCTCACCCTGCCCTCTCTATTGGTGTTTTCTTTTTATACTTGGTGGCTTTGCAATTGCCCGCCCCTACTGTATATATTATCTGTGACACTCCTCCCAGTCTAGAGTCTTTAGCTCATTCTACTTAATACGGAAAAAAAACACATTTTTTGCACTTTATTCATCTGCTTACTGTGTTTGTGTTTCTTCCTACTTTATTATTTATTTTGCTCTTGCTGCCTGTTCTAAAAAGTACTTAATAACATTTATTCTGCTGCATTTATTGCTGCTTGTTAGTAGCTGATTAAATTGTAACTGCTATTCTAAGACTTTGGATTATGCACTTGGGATTTAGACCAGTTGTTTCACATTAGGAAGGTTTGTGGTCTGCACTGTTGTGGCAGGACAGGAAACTTACATCCTTCTGAGTTGGGAGTTGCAGATTGAAAGCTTAGTGTCTGTTCTAAAGTGTATTAGTTTTGGCTTAAGCACTTGGGTTTTGGGCCAGTGTTTTTTACATTAAGAAGGTGTGGTCTGCACTCTTGTGGGAGACTGGATTCTGCCCTTCTGAGGTGGGAATTTCTGATCACAGGCTTACTGTTTGTCTGTCTTTCGGGTTTTCCCGGTTAGGGGTCGCCACAGTGGAACTCCGGTCCGCTAATGATTGGCAATTGTTTTTTATGGTGTCGACAGTGGCGGCTGGTGACTTCAAATCACAGGGGGGCTGCAGGAGACAGCTGAATGGGTGGGGTCAAGGGGAAGGGGTGTGGTCAACCATAAAGGGGAGGAGCTATGCACACAACCACAAAAAACTAACTTTACTTAAATACGCTGCCCTGGGTGGCAAACCATCATTATGAAAGTCCAATCAAGACAAAAATAAGTGTAGAAGAATAAAAATATTTCAATGCATTGGCTGCATGACAGCTTACTTAATATCTAGATGGAAACAAAAGGTTGAGGCATGAAAAAATAAATTACTTTTTAAATACATTACTGGAATGCCAGTCAAAATCAAGTATAAGAAAAACCAGAAGCACTCAACTCAAACCACTTCTCCTTGCACTGCAGTTCTAATTATAATATATTCAGCTTTATTAAAGTACTAAGTAACATGCTGAAGGTAGAAATCTATGTGATGCCCCACTTGTAAAAATGTTTCTTATCCAAAAAAGACCTGCTGCCTGACAACTTGTTTCATGGGGAAAATATGATCAAAGTAAAAAATGAAAAGCAAACAAGAAACAAGCTCAAGATACATTGCTTAAAGGATTACTGTACAGGTTATGGACCACACGATTGGCATTCTGTTTAGTTTACGGGTAAAGTCTGTAGAGATGACTGGAAGTCTCCAACAAGTGTAATGAGCTTTTTAAAATAATGGAATCCTGTCCTTTAATACCCAAGGCTTATACATTATCTAGTCAAGTATTCTCTGCATGGCAACAACAGAAAGGCTTTCAATGTTGGCAATTCTTTAACAGTATGCTTATTAAAGCTTACTTGCATCTTACGATGTCAGACAAGCTTACCTTATGGTCATTAAAGCATTGCTACTTAAACACAGAGCAACAGGCACTTTGATAAGCATAAATCTGAGTAATAAGCATAAATCAACAGTACAAAAATATGACAGAAACCAGACCATTCTGCAAAATCAAGGACAGATGAAAAGCCACTGTAGTACTTATGTAGTGTGTCCTCCCCATCCAAGGTAGATACAACTACTCCTTGCCTTGCTTGGACACATCCAGAGTCACTACATGGGGGAGTGGGGTGCAACAAGCATGTCACAATTTGAAATCTCTCTGGCTGACTGTGATGGCCCTGACACATTTGTCATACCTCTCAACCTCAAGAGCAAGAAATCTGGACAAAGCCATACACAGAAGTGGGACAAAGGCCCAACAATAAGGACAATTTTTAAATATTGCTCTAATAAACTTAGAAAGATAATAGAATAGGTCTTGCATTAGTATGAATTTTCTGAAGGGTATAAAATCTGAAACTCAAATGTCTGTCATTTTCTAACTTCAGTCTTTAGTGATTTGTCACTAATTTGCCAAAAAACATAATTTTATGAAAAATGACCAAAAATGTGATGCAAAAATATAAAATAGACACACAATACAGCTGCTACCTGTCAAAGAAGGGACACTTTAATATTAGTACTGCTACCTTGAGCAGCTGACAAAATAAAAGAATCTACATGCATTTCAAGTAATCTATAACTTTGATTATTACAGTTATTTCTTAATTGTAAACCCTCCATGTTTTCTTCCAAAATTGCTATTTTGCGGAGGGATTATTAGGGGGAAGAACAACATTTTGAGCCAAAATTGGGGACAGTTGAGAGGTTGGCTATGCCTAATTCTATAAAGCAATTTATTTGCATGTACCTCTCAACCTGTTAATGCAGTAAATCTGAACAAGGCCAAATATATTGGGAGCACATATAAACAGTACTAAAATTGCTCTTGTATAAATTGAGACAGTTGATAGAACAGCTCTTACTTTAACATGCATTTTTCTGAAGGTTATGAAGTCTGAAACTTATTATTTAGTGACTTCTGGCAAATCATTTAGGAATTAAAACTACAAATTTTATGAACAACAAACCAAAAATAAGAAGCAAAAATCTATTCATTCTTTGAAAATCTGGACAGTTGGGAGGTATAGTTCAGCTGTGCCTGTCTGAGTTTGCTGCCCTTCCCCCCTGACAAAATAATGGTTGAATGGAGCCTCTGCAGCCATTCCAGTGAACCATTACTTGGCTATTTCACTCCATTTACCACAAACACTAATGTGCATACTGCTTTACTTCTATGATGAGTTGGACTTCATTTGAAAGTTTTATTTTGTATTTTACAGCACAAACACTAAGTCATCTGTTAAACAAAGCAATGCAGTCTCACAATGAAAACTTAGCATTAAAACTTCTCTGCCCTTGAAACTCACATTCATTGAAACAGCATTGAAACCCACATTCAAAGAAAATACATTTTGCCAGAGGCAGATAAAGATTAATTTTGGGCTGTTTCCGAATCATAGGCCCCTTGCATATGAAACATACATGTGCTCTTTGATACACCTCCCTCATTGTACTAAAATTATATTCCTTGTACAATACAGTACACTTGTTACAGGGTGTTTTAAATTTGTTTTGAACATTTTTCCAGTAAGCAATGAAACAAACCATATGCACCCATAATGGCAAAACTGCCCAGTTGAGAACATTTAAAATAAGAAAGTCTACTCAGACTTCCACAGTCCACCATTATTAGTAAATATACACAATTCTACAGTCCACCATTATTAGTAAATATGCACAATTCCACAGTCCACCATTATTAGTAAATATGCACAATTCTACAGTCCACCTTTATCAGTAAATATGCACAATTCTACAGTCCATTATCAGTAAATATGCACAATCTCTGAAGTAAGTCATCTAAATAATTCCACATTAAAGAAATCTGTAACTAATGAAGTGGTTGCTGCTAGCAATCACCTTTATATTTCATGGTTTCATCGAAAAATAAAGTGTCTGTTGCCCCTCAGGAATAAATTGCCTATATTACATTAAAAATGATAAGCTAGTAATAATATTGCAAGAGGAAATGGATGGCAAACTGATAACGAACTCATAGTTAGTATCTTCACCAAGGAGAACATTCTCAGTACGGCAGCATCCACCCCTTGTGGGAGTAGAACCCACAGCCTTCTGCATCAAAAGCAAGTACACAACCTGTTGTGCTATAGTATTAACTAGGCAAAGCACTAAACTTCTATTCCCCTGCAGCTCTCAGCTCCTTGTAAAATCTACTCAATACTCAACTGCATCTCAACTTCGCAGCTCAAGAAAACTGGAAAAAGCCAAAATGTATTTGGGGGGGGGGGGTCAAAAGCCAGGGACACATTAAACATTCCTTGTATAATCTTGGAAAGTTGCTAGAATAAAATGTTGTGTTGCCACCATATATTTTACTGCCAAGGTCCCTGAGCAAAAAACAGTCAGAGTAACATACCACTATGCCACATCAGCTGCTTTGTAAAAGAGAGGAAGACTGAAACTTAAATGGCTATCATTTAGTGAATTCAGTTCTCACCATAGCTGTCAACCTCTTAGTACAAAACACCTGGACAAACCCAGTAATGAGGGAATACAGCCTTCAAACATATTCAGTGAATTCAGTTCTTGCCATAGCTGTCAACCTTAGCACAAAACCCTGGACGAAGCCAATAATCGGGGAATACAGTCCCAAAAATAGGGACAAATTTAAAATATTCATCTTATAAACTTAGAAAATTGCTAGAAAAAAAGGTTGTGCTACTATGTATTCTGAAGAACATGAAGTTTGAAATTCAAATGCCGGTCAATTTTACTGCGGACAGAACAAAACCAATTTTCAGCAGAGACGCAGGGATTAATACTGCAGACACGTCTTTGTAAAATGGCAGGGCACCAGAGCAAATCCACACAAACACAGGGAGGAGATGCAGACTCCACACAGAAGCCACCCCAACCAAGAATCAAACCAGAAAACCTATAGCTGTGAGGCAACAATACTACCACTGCACCATCAACTATGCAAAGAATTAAACATTCAGAAACCTGAAATCTGAAATTCAAATGCCTGCCAATTTTATTTAACATTTGTTAATCAGGACAGTCTGACTTGGAACAAAAAAACAATTTTCAGCAGAGGCCCAGGAAGAAATAATGCAGACATGTGTTTGTAACATGGGAGGACACAAAAGCACACCCACACAAACACAGGGAGAAGATACAGACCCCACAAAGAAGGAACCCCAGCCAAGAATCAAACCTGAGAACCTGCAGCTGTGAGGCAACAATGCCCTTATTTACAGTGGGTCATTAAAATACTCATAGGGATACTGAAAAAAGTATAATACTTGGTAAATTTGATAACTTTAAGCATATACAAAAGAAATGCTGCTTCAGATAGATCAGTTGTGGATTTATATTTTATTTAAAGAATACTGTGTTGAAAGAGAAAGAAAGTATCTCACATATATAGCCCCAGTCTTCACTATGAGGCCAAAACAGATGAAAACAAAAGTCAAATATCTCCAGGGGAATGTGTCTCAGAAATTTACTCTATTTTATCAGCAAGAAAACTATTTTCTTTCCCCATAATGGCTGACCATCATGCCCCACTTCTACACCACCTGGAAATGCCACTCTAATGGATACCCACTGTACCCTTCACTGAATGGTGTCTCTTCTCGGAAAAGTTCTGCTCTGAGGATGCTTCAGATTCCTCACGTAGACTTTCTCGGTTAGTTTCCCCACCAGACAAGCAGGCAAGATGAGCTTTGCGGATAAGCCATTCTCTCTCTCTCCAGTGAATGACTTTTTTGCTCCTGCCTGTCTATACATCAAGCATCTGAGCCACTAAATGAAATAGAGTTGCCTGGAACATAGTCAGGGCTTTACCTTTCTTTGCCACTGGTGTGGTATCTTAACATAAAGAAAAATATCTGATGGCAGGCCAACAGGTAGTATATGGATTGAAACTTTAGGGCACAATGCCCAAGATTTTGGGATTTAACACCCTCTTAAAAGTTTCTTACATCTTCCATAATTTTCCAACCGATCAATTAACTCACAAAGCTCATATGCAAATGCAAGAATCTCACATTCATAGTAAAAAAATAATTTATATTCTCTATTTCATCACTTCCAACACTATCTGGGTTACAGACAGGTATCAGGGTGTAAGTGAGTTTTTACAAAGAGTGCTGACATTACTCAATGGGCTTTGGTATAGGAGAAGAGACAAGGTGCACATGGTACTCATAATCTGCACAAACAAAGTCATAACTATTCTTGCATCCCAGCAGCTTCTGTAACCCTAAAAGAATATCCTGCAATTTAGATCTGCACTGCTGAGGCATAAGAGATTATTTTTTGCCTATCAAGACTGCTCAGAGATCTAATGTTTTTCCTTATAGAATCATCAATTAGTAATATACCATCTGTTTGCTCCTTCAATCAACCCCTGCCATACCACAATCCTAAGGGGCAAGCACATAAATAAATTCAACATTCACATATCAAAAATATATATAAATACAGTATAAATAAAATCATAAGATAGCTTTTATACATTTATCTAAAACAGTCTGACATAGCATGTAATGAGGTGATACAATAATAATTAATAATAATACTAAAATATCTAATATTATATATATTTTACAATGTCATATTGGATTATTAAGTAATGAAATAAATAGTAAAAAATAGTAAATAACTCACCTGTTGATTCCAGAACAGCCTGATGAAAGAAGCAGGGAAGCAGCAAAATAATAAATCCACCAGGTTCACCACAGTTGTTGCCTCGCGCTCTTTGTCTCTCTTGTTGTGCCAAAAAATAAAAAAAAAAATGTTTTTAATTGTACTGTTTAAGTTTAACACAAAAAAGGTCACAATTACACCACTAGGTCCAACGCCGAAAACCGACTGACTGATTCTCGCTCTTTTCCCAGGACATAAAGCCCAGGAAGAGAGCGACAACCAATCAGCAGCATTTGCCCAGCAAGCACGTCATGACGTGCCTGCGGACGTCGCAGTCCGAGCCCCTTCCATATCTATGCGGTTTGTGAGTCAACCGCATAGATTTCTGGGAAGTTCTGGGCATCAGAATGATGCCTTCTTTGCTTCTCCGGGCTGCAATGTAAACATTGCAGCAACCCAGCAAGAATTTAAAAAAAAAAAAAAACGCTTTTGCGTTTGAAGCGCGCAATGCACATGCGCGTAATTTCGAGTCGCGGACTCGAAATTTAAGTATTTCACAGTACAAAATTAGATTTTATTTTATTTTTTTATCATAAAAAAACTAAATAAACAACTCAGCTGTCGGGGCTGCAGTCCGGCAGCCCGATGCCACGAGCTGCACCTGGGTGTCGAGTTGCCAGCCCAATGCCCAACCTTCAACGAAGGCATGCCCATTTAACGCATATCTTTCGAACGTCCACTCGACTGCGGGGAGGACATGTAGATTCCACACAGAAGGCACTCCCAACCCAAGCCGAGAATCGAACGGGAGAACCTCTGTGCTGTGAGACAACAATGCTACCACTGCACCACCGCCTGCTTATTTGAACTGTTTCTTTCTGAAATTGGTGTGCCTTGTTGCTGCAGCATAGTCCAGATTCAGGCTTGCTGAATCTAGCTTTGTTTGTATAACTTGAGCACTGACCCAGGCCATCTTTTTTTTGGAAAAGGTTCCCCTGCACCCTAGCAGCAGGAGTGTGCAGTTCGAACTTGTCTGATTGAAGACTGCTGGAGCAGGGCTCAGTTTTGAGCTTTTTTTCTGGTTAATTGGGTAACTCGTTTGAATCAGTTGTTCTTTTTCTATTTTTTTATATATATATACAAAAAATTGCATTCTATTCATCTGCTTTTACTGTATCTGTGTTTCTTCCTACTTTATTACTAGTGGCATTAACTGCAACTCTGATCTGAGATATATAACAATAAGTATCCTTTTCTGTGCATTTAAAGAGTTTTTTTGATTGTAGCTGCTTTATTTTCTAAAATATATATATATATATATATATATATATATATATATACTTGTTTCCCACCTTTCTAAGCTAGTATAATCCAGTTTTCAGGTTAAGTGCTGAATTCAGGGCTGTGTTACAAATCTCTGTGTTTGCCCATACCTTACTTGGATAGAAGGAAGTTTCTCTGTTCACCTGTGAGAGAGGGGATTTTTGAGCAGCCTATCTGTCCCTGCAGGAGTGGTTTCAGTCCAGAAATGAATAGTTTATTGGCCATTTTGGGCTAATTTCTATCTCTTTCATTTCCCTGCTATAAATTCTGCATTTGCCCAGTTTTGCACACCAGGCAGCACCGGTTAGCTAAGGTAAAACTATTCCTGGCTCCACAAAGTCTCCTTTTCTATTTTTCCCTTGGAAATAGACACACTTTCAACTTAAGCACTCAAGCCATTCATTTCTCAGCCTGGCACTTGCTCAAAACTCATAGCAAGCAGGTATAATCCCTAGCACTAGACCCTCCTATACTGTACAGGACAAGGCTCTCTATTCAACTTTACCAGCCTTTCAGTAAAATAGTTCACTGTACCTATCCAGGCATGTCCAAAGGACAGTTTCAGGCATACTCTTCAGTCCAACTGGTGAATCTGGGCATTTTGAGGCAATGTTACAACTGCCTCATGTACACAGACAACCCTCTCCTCCTACCACCAAATACTAATACATGTGAGAGATGCAATTATACAGCCAAACTGGAGGCTAAGCTCTCTCAACCCAAGGCTGGATCAGACAGTCAAGAGGAGATGGGAAATACTTGCATCACACCACCAGTCTCACATAGACCCATTAAACCAGCACTGGCAAAAAACACACATAAATACACAAAAACATACCCGGAGGCTCTAAATTAAAATCTACAAAAGCAACAGAGACCTCCAAAGCATACATCCAAGCAACCTCCACCCCCCAACACAAATCATGAAACACATACTTCACAAAACCAGTGTGCTATGCAATTACAGCCCTTAAGGCAAAATAACATACCCAACATAATAGTAACAGGTGACTCTGTAGTCAGGCACACTGACATTCCACTCACTAGACTGAATAAGGAAAAGGTTACTGTTAGCTGCCTGTCAGGTGCCAGGATCCACCACATAACACAAGCACTCAGGTTACTCCAGAACAACTACAAATACGGCTCTGTCATTATCCATGTTGGTGTGAATGACCTGAGCCATACATCCCTGAACTACATGAAAAAGAGACATGGAAGAGCTCTCTGATCTTGTAGCTCAAGCCGGTATGACTTTGAGTAGCATCATGCCCTCACCAAGAATGATACCACAGTATAAAGAAAAAATTATCAATTTCAACAATTGGCTAAGTTTCTTGTGTCATTCAAAGGGGATCCAGTGTCTGTCCACCTTGGATGACATGCTCAACAAGCCACGCTGCTTTGTTAGAGACAGCTTGCACCTCTCACCCTTAGGCTTTCGAATACTGGCCAAGGCTCCTGCCAACCCCATAGTGCCTTTTTTAGGCAAGGTTCAAAAGACAAACCCACCACCATAGATAGCACAGGTAGCAAAAAACTGAGGGTAATGCTACTCAATGCCAGAAATCTAAACCTCAAAATGCATGCACCTGAGGCACTCCTCAGTATGGAGAAAGTCGATATATGTGCAGTAGCAGAAACCTGGTTTAAGGCTCCAGAGAGCACCCCAGCACTACCAGGCTACAACTCATACCATACATTTTGGCCACAGAACCCGGACCAAAGTACAAAACATGGGGCTGTATCCATATTCATCAAGGATACTCACACCTCCAGGTTAGTGGCACAGCACGATGCTTCAGAGATTATCCACGTGCAACTAACAACAGGCAAAACAGCAATTCAAACTGTAGCTTGCTACAGATCACCCACCATGTCCCAGGATCCCCATTCTACATTTTTGGAAACACTGGGAAATATAAAGGTCCTACCAAACACCCTAATATTGGGTGATTTCAATTATCCAAACATTAATTGGGAAAACTACTCAAGTACTAACTCCCTTGTCCAACATTTCCTAGAATTTATAAACTCCAATGCCCTGGATCAACTGGTCAACACTCCCACCAGAGGTGACAACATATTGGACCTAGTCATCACCAACAAGGGCGACCGGTGCTCCACAACGGAGGTCAACCCCTCACTGGTTAGATCTGACCATAAACAAATCACAATTGATATTCACATTCTGCCCCCACCCCCGGACAAGGAAACCACCATGAAAAACTTTTCAAAATCAAACTTCACATTACTTAAGACCAAGGTGGAAATTTTCAAAGCCCCCATGCTAAAGGATAACATTGTCCAACCTGCAAAATCCTTTACTAATGCATTCTACGGGCACTTACAGGAATGCATGGATCATACTATCCCAAGCAAAACCAAGACTCACTCCTCCAAGTAAAGGAAACCAGTCTGGTGGACTCCTGCCATAAACAAGCGATGCAATAGAAGGTGAAAACTAGTACAGAAAAGAGTAAAATCCCAAGAAGGGAAGACATCCCTGATCGGTATCAGCAAGAAACTACGATCCCTCATAAAATCATCCAAGGCGAGTTTCGAAAGAAAAATTGCCAATTACTCCAAAGATTACCACAAGACATTCTTTAGTTATGCCAAGAATCTAAGTGGCAATGCTCGGAGTTAGTGCAGAATGGTACAAAATACACTGAACCGACCGATATTGCCAACATCCTGGCAGACAGGTTCAGCACACACTTCACCACCCTCTCACCCCCAAAAAGGCCCATAACCATACCAGAAGAATGTAGAGCTCCTGAAATCACAGACACTCAGGTTAAAACAGTCCTCTCCAAAGCCAAAAACACAGCATCACTGGGACCGGACAGTGTCCAAGGCTGCATCCTACATGAGCTCAAAGATGAACTAACCCCTCACCTAAACACACTGTTCAGACTCAGCCTCTCCACAGGTTATGTACCCATAGAGTGGCGCATAGCAATGGTTATTCCACTCCACAAAGATGGAGCCACAACAGACCCCAGAAACTATCGCCCTATAAGCCTGACTAGCTTGGTCTGCAAGGCGATGGAGCGTATCATCATGGAACTCATTAATAGAGACATTGGGAACCTCCAAACACTTGACCTGACCAAGTTCCGCTTTGTTAAGGGCAGATCATGCCCCCTAAACCTGGTGGACTTCTTTGAGACAGTTAACAAGGCTATAGACAAGGAAAAGGTGGTACACACAGCCTACCTAGACCTCGCAAAGGCCTTTGACACCATTCCCCATTCCTGTATTATAGACAAGCTCACCAGCCTGAGCATAAACCCCTACATCACAAGATGGGTTGCCAACTGGCTCACGGACAGAACCCACATGGTAAGAGTTGCGGGAGCTAGGTCTGACTTTAAACCGGTTACAACTGGCATTCCCCAGGGCTCAGTCCTAGGACTCCTCCTGTTCGGCATATACTTCTCAGAGGTACAGACAAGCACAGGAGGACTATGGCTGACCAAGTTCACAGACGACTGCAAATTAGGGGCTGAAATTGACTCACTGGCTGACACAGACATTCTCCAAAAGGGTCTCACTGAGATGGACACCTGGTGTCAAAATCATGGCCTCAAGCTAAATGTCAAAAAGTGCATAGTCATCCCCTTTGGAAAAAACAAAGTACCCACAAACTACCACATACATGGTAGTCCCCTAAATACGGAAGACATAATAAGGGATCTGGGGACCCAAGTAGATAGTAAACTCTCCTTTGGTAATCACATTGCCAAAGTAGTTAGAAAATCCTTCTACGTGGCACACCTTATCACAAGAGTTCGCATCCAGATCAAAAGAGGTCATTGTGCCCATCTACTCATTGCTCATCAGACCCATCATAGAGTACAATGCCCCATTTGGGATGTATCTTACAAGACACCTGCAACAGCTGGAAAGACCACAGAAGTACCTCACCAAGAGGATCACTGGCCTCAAACAGATGCCCTATGCAGCTTGACTGAAAAAACTCCAGTTGTACTCGGTTGCATACCGCCTACTCAGAGATGATCTCTGTCCAACATACAAGGCCATGTCCAACCCGGAACTGATGGACATGCTCCACCTAAAGAAAAGCTTATCCCCTCGAGTCACGCACTCTAGGGATCTAAATCTCACCGCAGCAATAAATAGGATGTGCTGGAGGGATAAATTCCTGTCCCAGAGACTTCCCATGCTTTGGAACAAGATTCCAGTCTACATTAGGTGGTCCTCCTCACTAACACTCTTCAAGAGAAACCTTGATGAGTGGATGGGAAACAGAAAGTTTACCCCGGGGATCACTTCAGTGGCTCTGCTGGACAGAGGCACAGGGAACTAATCTAAGGGGGTAGCGAAAGCCAACACATTCTGCCTAGGCTTATAAATGCCTTTGGGCAGATAGCCTAGTACCTACCTATGAACCTATGAACCTAGTAAAACTAACGGGTCTGTAATTTCCCAAAGGCCAGTAGATGGACCCCCTTTATGAAGAGGGATGACTGCTGCTGTCCTCCACTCTATCGGGACAAAGCCATTCTGGAGTCTGTAGTTAAACATATATCTTAATGGGCCTAATAAGTCCTGATTTAAGCTTTTTAAGAGGCAACCTGATATATCATCAAGCTGCATGTTTTTAGCTTTAGAGAGAATAGTGGCAAGTCTTCTTTGGTGATAATTGGTGGTCGAGGGTATTTTTAGGGGGAGAACTGTGGGTGATGGGGAGGTGAAACTTGAGATGAATTGGTCTGCTAGTAGATTTGCAATATCTTCTGGTTGAGTATAGGTGATGACATCTACAATTAATTCTGCACATTTTTGGGTGTTGCGATTAAGATTGTGGGCATAACTGAATAAAGTCTTATGGTTATCCTTCGCTTTGGAGGCTGTTTTTACCTCAAAAGTCTACTTTCAGAGACTTGACTAGTTCCCTGATTCACTTGTTTAGACTAATGAGGGGAATTCTGCTCTGTTGTGCACATTCCCTCTTACTTCTCAGCAGGATTTTCATTCTTTTATTGTACAACCTATTAATACCAGGGGTCAATTCCAAACTCCTTGATCTCCCTCTCTTAAAACCCTCTTTTGCGTGTTTTTGCGCATAGCGCAACATCGGGCAGCTCCACCTAATTGGGTTTAAACTATTCCTGGCTCCACAAAGTCTGCTCTTCACTTTTTCCCGTAGAACTGCTCTATCTCTCAAATTAAACACCATATTCTCATTCTAAAGCCCCTCACTGGTCCAAATAAGTAATCTTACACGTTAGCACTAATAAACCATAAGCACTACTTACTCTTATACTCTCTACGATTACCTTGTCCCCTATTGGTCCATTTTAATTCAGTTCCCTATATTACTCTAGCATGTCCAAAGGTCAGTCAATGGTTTCCTCTCCAGTCCAGCTGGTGAATCTGGGAATTTTGAGGCAATGTTACAACAGTCTCATGTACACGGACAAACCTCTCCTCCTCCTCCAAACAGGTTCAAATATATGTGAGAGATGCAACCATATAGCCAAACTGGAGGCTGAGCTCTCTCATCTCAAAACTGGTGTATCCAGTCAGGAGGAGAAGGTAACCACACTCAACACAATTCCAGTATCACATAGTCCCACCACAACAGCGAACCAAACACATAAAAACACAAAAACATACTCGGATGCTCTAAATAAAAATCTACCTAAGCAACAGAGACCTCCAAAGCAGACATCCAAGCAAACGCTACCCCAAAACAAAACACGTACAACACATAGCACACAAAGTCAGTGTGCCAAGCAGTCACAGCACTTAAGGCTGAATAACACACCTGATACTCTTGTAATAGGTGACTCTATTGTCAGACACACTGACGTCCCGCTCACCAGGCTGAATAAAGAGAAGGTCACAGTGAGCTGCCTGTCGGGCGCTAGGATCCGCCACATAACGCAAGCACTCAGGTCACTCCAAAGTAAATACAAACATGACTCAGTCATTGTACATGCTGGCGTGAATGACCTGAGACGTACCTCCCTCGACTACATGAAAAGAGACATAGAGGAGCTTTCTGATCATGTAGCCCAGGTCGGTATGACCCTGACCTTGAGCAGCATCCTACCCTCACCTAGAATGATGCCACAGTATAAAGACAAAATGATCGATTTTAACAATTGGCTAAAATTTTGGTGTCATACAAAGTGGATCCAGTGTCTGTCATCCTGGGATGACATGCTCGACAAGCCACGTTGCTTTGCTAGGGACGGCTTGCACCTGTCACCCCTGGGCTTTCGGATATTGGCAAAGGCTCTTGCCACCCCCATAGTGCCTTTTTTAGGCAGGGCTCAAAAGTCAAACCCACCTCCATAGACAGCACAAAGAACAAGAAACTAAGGGTAATGCTGCTAAATGCCAGAAGTCTTAACCTCAAGATGCACGCACTCGAAGCTCTCCTCAGTATGGAGAACATCGATATCTGTGCAGTGACAGAAACCTGGTTCAAGGCTCCAGAGAGCACCCCAGCACTACCAGGTTATACCTCATATCATGCTTTTCGGCCCCAAAACCCGGACTGAACCACAAAAAGAGGGGGAGTTTCCATATTTATCAAGGATATCCGCACCTCCAGGTTAGTGGCATTGCATGAAGTATCGGAGACCATCCATGTGCAACTGACAGTGGGCAAGACTGCTTTTCAGTTTATAGCATCCTACAGACCACCCTCTCAAAGTCAGGAATCCCACTCGGCTTTCCTGAAAACATTGGAGAACATGAAGATCTCTCCGAACACCATTATATTGGGTGACTTCAACTACCCAAACATAGACTGAGAGCATTACTCAAGCCCCAGCACCTTACCCCAAAGGTTACTGGAATTTATAAACTCAAATGCTATGAAACAACTAGTCACCACTCCCACAAGAGGGGAAAACATACTAGACCTGATCATTACCAACATGGGGACTCTATGCTCCATACCAGAAGTATATCCCTCATTGGTAAGATCAGACCATAAATGAATTTCACTGGATATTCACATCCCAACCCCACCCCCAGCCCAGAAAACCACAGTGAAAAACTTCTCAAAAGCGAACTTCACACTTCTCAAAACCGAAGTGGAATCCTTCAAGGCCCCAGGGCCAGTGGAAACTACGGCCCAAACTGCAGAATCCTATATAAACGCATTCTACGAACATCTCCAGGAATGCATGGATCATGCTATCCCAAACAAAATCGACCCAATCATCCAAAGGCAGGCGTCCAGTCTGGTGGACCCCAGCCATAAATAAACTGTACAACAGAAGGAGGAAGCTACTACATGATAGAGCAAAATCCCTAAAAGGGAAGGCATCTCTGATCAGTACTAGCAAAAAATTACGATCCCTCATAAAATCCTCCAAGGCCAGCTTCGAGAGAAAAATTGCACAGGACACTAAAGACAATCATAAGGCTTTTTTCAGTTATGTTAGGAACCTGGGATGCAACTCCCAGACTTGTTCTGAGTTGATTCTAAACGACAAAAAATACACTGAACCCACAGACATCGCCAATATCCTGGCAGACAGGTTCAGTGCAAACTTCTCCACCCCCTCCCCCCCAAAAGAGCAAGTATCTATCGCAGCAGAGTGCAGCCTCCCAAATATCTCTGATGCTCAGGTGAAGGGCGCCCTCTCCAAAGCAAAAAACCCTGATTCCATGGGACCCGATGGCGTCCCGGGTTGCGTCCTACATGAACTCCAAGAAGAACTAATCCCTCAAGTAAAACTGCTGTACAATCTCATCCTCACTACAGGATATGTGCCCAAAGAATGGCGTACAGCAAAAGTGGTCCCACTCCACAAAGGTGGCGCCTCTATGGACCCTGGAAACTATCGCCCCATAAGCCTGACTAGCCTAGTCTGCAAGGCTATGGAGAGGATCATCATGGAACTCATAAACAAAGACATTGGAGACCTACAGACACTAGATCCTACCCAATTTGGCTTTGTCAAGGGCAGATCCTGCCTTTTGAACCTGGTCGACTTCTTCAAAACAGTCACCAAGGCCATAGATGAAGGGAAGGTAGCCCACACAGCCTATCTGGACCTCGCAAAGGCATTTGACACAATACCCCACTCGGGCATCATAGATAAGCTATCCAGCTTAAATATAAACCCCTATGTCAGAAGATGGGTTGCAAACTGGCTCAAAGACAGAACACACAGAGTCAGAGTTGCTGGAGCCATGTCAGACTCGAAACCAGTCACAAGTGGCATCCCACAAGGTTCTGTCCTGGGACCTCTCTTGTTTGGTATTTACTTTTCTGAGGTACAGGCCAACGTGGGAGGACTATGGCTCACCAAGTTCGCAGATGACTGCAAACTGGGCACCATAATCGACTCTCCAACTGACACAAACATCCTTCAAAAAGGTCTCGCAGAGACAGATAACTGGTGCCAGAGCCATGGTCTAAAGCTAAATGCCAAAAAGTGTATAGTCATACCCTTTGGCAAAAACAATGTGCCCACAAATTACCACATAGGTGGTAACCCATTAAGTGCAGAGAAAGTAATTAGGGATCTGGGGACCCAAGTTGATAGCAATCTCTCCTTTCACAACTACATTGCCAAAGTGGTTAGAAAGACATTCTACATAGCCCACCTCATCATGAAAGGATTCACATCTAGATCAAGAGAGGTAATCGTGCCCCTTTATTCATCCCTCATCAGGCCCATCATAGAATACAATGCCCCCTACCCAGTGCCTAAACCAGATACTGTCTGAGCAGCAATAGTCCTGAGTGCTATAATGAGGTAAGGTAGACATAAATAGTCCGAACTAAATGCATAAATGCTGTTCACCATGCAAGCTAGTTGTCCTGCAAGTAACTTGAGACTGACTTAAAGTTCTGAGGTATTTTTTTTTATAGGGAAATTTCAACTTCTGGTGATCCCATGTATGCAAGGCACCAGTAACCACCACTGAGAGAAGAGCAGCTTCACACAAATGTGAGGCTTATATACAATCAAAAAAAAAAAACAAGTTTTACACTAACTATACCCTAAGGCCAATCAGGTAAACACACAATGAGCTTTCTGCCAGAAATTCTCAGCTCATACAGGTGAAATCAGCCCTTTTCTGCTGCAGGAGTGCAGACATTGACTCTCTTAATGTAAAATGACTGGTTTGTAGCACAAGTGTTAAGGAACCACAAACAGATGCCTAATACTAAGACAAACTAGATATCATGTATTTTAGTACAGACCAACAGGCCTTATAGCAGTCTGAAAAGGCAACTTTAAAGAACTAAAAAAAAAAAAAAAGAAAACCAACAATAAATGGTACAGTAAACTTTCACAGTATAATGAAAATAAACAATGTTTCCAGATGTTTGCATCTGTACCTGGCAGTAGCATAGTGAGCAGCTCCATGCAAATGTGTCAAATTTAAACCAGCACTAGAAATACAGAAAACTGACGACTGTGTCCTCAGACCAATAAACGATTACACTCAGAGGAGCCCTTTTGTGTGCTTCCCAACTCAGATAGACCAGGTAAACACCTACTGTCACTAGATGAATAATCCCAGTCCTCAATGTAAAAGCACAGTAAATGAGTCTCCAAAATGAAATGCTATTACAAAGTTAAACTTAAGGAAAGGCAATAAATAATTCAAGATAACAGTAGTGTATTTTAAACAGCTTATAAAAGTGTGATTATTCAATAAAAGTACTTCACTTTGTAGAAATGAGGCAACAGCAACTCAATTCTACAGAATTTACAAATGTACTAATAACAAGGTAAGCTGATTAATAAGCCTTCCAGCCAATGAAACTATATGCAGGAATCTTTAGTGTCTTTCCCAACCTATACAGTTCAGGCTACCACACACTACTACTAGATGGAAAACCCTTTGTCCTCTTGATGTGAAAACACAGAAAATAGCTTGCTAAAATGTAAAAATATACTTCTCTATCTAACGGCAAGCTAGATAATGCTAGATAATGAATTCAGAGCAAGTAAATCAGTAGAATAGGCACTGAGAAGCAAAATGTTTTTCTTCTCAAAATAAGCAGAAGGAAAGGCAGATAAATAATTGATAATATAAGCAGCAGTTTGGAAAGGAAGGAGCTTAGAAAGCTACATTTTTAGTGGTACTTTTCCATTATCGTGGCAACACTGTTAATGCGGTTGCTGAACTCCAAATCCAGTGTCCAGCCGTGTATTTTTGATGTTAATCTTAACAGGTGTGTGTAAAATGTAATGGTTACAGCTTCTTTTTTTAAATATTATTCATGTAATTATTTGACAGACGCCTGATAACATTAACATCAAAAATGCATGGTTTGACAGTGGATTCAGAGCTCAGCAGCCGCATCAACACTGTTTGCCCGATAACGGAATAGTAAAAAAAACAAAAAAAAACAAATAAGAACTGCAAGATGTATTTCTCCATAATAGGCATAAGATGCATACTATGATATGTATTAGTCAAAAAGTCCTAATCCAAATCTGTAATTATACCTAGTTGGCATCTTGCGGCTGTGAGTATGCGATGAGAATCATGAAACAGTAAAGCGTTTTTTTAAAAGCGTCAGCCACTGATTTAGCAAGGCATCACTGACAACGGAAATGACCGCTGTTGGGATGTACTAATATTTTGTTATTTTACGAAGGGTTTACATAATTACTTCAACTCCAGGCCAAATCTTAACAAGTTGTGTGTTGTAAGCACTTCGTGGCAAATATATACATAGCCATTTCTCTGTATTTTTAACATCATTTCACATGCCCTAAGAGAAGTAAAATCTGTCTACTGAAATATATTCAGCATGAGTACGTTTAGCCACTTGAGAAATGCATGAACGAAATGTAAATTACGACACTGTAAAGGGAGATAGTTCATTTCATGCAAAGTAATGTGGTATATATATCACCATATTAGGACTATTTAAAGAAAAAAGCTCTGTTATCTGCACTGGAAGTATTTATTCATTTTTTTACTTTCTGTCTTTGTAACTTAGTGGGGCAACACTTTAAACGTGATCGTTCAGCTGTAATGTAGAACCTTAACACATCTGTTAACCAGATGTGTGTACAATTTAAAATGACTTCTATTTTTTACAAAAAATTATTACAACAAATAATTTGTACAAACAAGTGGTTAACAGACATGTTAAGGAACTGGATTACAGCTGAATGATTACGTTAAAAGTGTTGCCCCGATAATGGAAAATTACCTTTATAGTAAGTGTGGGCAGCTTAAAATCACTAAGTTTAAAAAGCAGATCAAGGAATGCGTAGGTGGGAAAAATAACCAGCAGGATTTAAAATACTTTCTAGCAAAATGACTAATTTCTTCATGCAACTTTAAAACTCAGTTACTTTTTGCCTATAACTACAGAGTTTAGCTGCCTATTTGTTACATGCTGTAATCTTCTTTGCTCTGCCAAACTATGTCTTATATTACATTATTTTTATTACTTTTAAGTTCTGAACTTCATTTTCACTTTATTTTGACGTTAAGACCCAGCCTCAATTTTGCGCATTTGTTACTTTTGTAATAATTTTTAATAGTACATTTGAAAAATTATGCTATCCCATTAATCTGATCCTAAGTAATAAATCTGCCCCCTAAGTAATAATTTCTTATGACTCTGAGTAACCTGTGTCCTATTAGCAAGTCATACAGTTCACCAATTAAAAATCTTGTGTTCTGTACTTTAATTCGGTCACATAAGCATCAGTTTCTTGAAACCCTTAGTTCCTTATGAAAAATAAAGATCTCACAAGATAAATTCTTCTTCAGCTTTCAGGTTGCTTAGGATATAGCATTTAGTACCATGTATTGTTCTTTCCTCCTTTTTTAAACTGAAACACTGTGAATTAGATATTTTCTGGCTTGTTCCTTCGTCAAGGCACAATGAAATACACTTGAAATTGTTGAATCTAGAAGTGGTCAAAGGCCAGATTCTATAAAGCCTATACAGGATATGCATTCTAGAACATCCTTACCACATTGTTTGTCTAGTCACTCAGAAGGATTACAGTAAGTGTGCATGTAGTCTGCACTTTTTGGTAACCCTTGTGAATACCTGTCAATATTTAAAGCTGCAAGAAAATTAGTAAGAAAACTAAAGTTAGGATTAAGAGGGTGTAAGTTATGCCTGTCTTGTCGGTTCACTCAGAACAGTGTACACTTAGTGTACACTTAGTGTTGGCGTTATTGAATCACAGTTTTCAGAGAGATGTCCTTGCCACTTCATATATGCTGCCAGCTGTAAGGTTGTCATTTTGAGGCGCAGCTGAAGATTTTCATAAAAATGTCACTCTGGTCAACCAGACAGGAAAACAAATGGTTTTCATTCATATGAAATTTAGAATAAACAGTTTTGTAAAACACATATTTAATGTTTGCAGTTAATATTAAAAAAAAAAAAACCCAATAATGAAGACTACATTTATGTGACCAAGCCCTACTGCAGTTCCCTGTAATGCTGTGTAAGCTGAAATAATAGCAAGACTAGGAGCAGACAAAATGGTTGTGGCTTCATAGGTAGTTAGTAGGCATGTAATCAAGGAGATTTCTGAAGCCCGTAGCCCAGTTTCCCAGACTAATCCAGAGCAATGTCTGGTAAGTGACTTGCTCAGAGTCACACAGCTCACAAATGGAGGCTGAAGGAATCAAACCCTCAACTACCTGAAGCAGTGCATAGCTGTAATCCTTTGTACTGCCAAACTGTACTTTTAATTAATCTTTGAAGGCTGCATTTTGTGCTCTGAAGTGACCATTGCATGTCTGAAACCAACAATCATATGGTCTAATGTGAGACACTATATCCATTAGGTCATAAGGACAAATCAATACTACACCTTCTCATACTCAGTGGAAAAAAAACACTTATCAGATCTGCAGTTGACTTCAGTTATACGTTTCATGATGGAGTAGACATTAAGTGCACAAGGAGACACTATGGTGCCTCCTGTACTGCCTTTCACTCCAGCCTGCAGAACTCAGCCCTGCCATATGACTCATACAGCTCATACAACAACTCCTTGGTATTTTTAATACTTTTAAATCTGTAGTGCACATACTACAAGCAGTAATAGTAAAAGACAACTGTGAACCAGAAGTTTCCACATGCACGAAGGCTTGGATTAACAAATTAAAATTCACCTAGTGATGGGTATTTGCTATAGTAGAAAGTACTCTTTGCAGCATCCTTTCATGCTATCTGCATAAGAGCTGATGACTTGCATTTAACTTCACTAAGCTTGAAGGTTAACTTATTTTCTTAGCTAAACTACTGACAGAACAATGTGAAAATAGATTACACTAAATGGCTGTGATTTCAGACTCTAACACTGACTCAGGCAAGGCAGCGCAACAAACAAATTATCTGTCTGGCTTGGATGTCTCTCAACAGTTTTGTGAACACTACTTTCTACATTTATCAGCAATGCACAACATGGGTGCACAGAGAAGTCTAAGAAATGAAGGTACAGTTTCTTTTTTACTATGCAAATTAAACCATCTTGGTACAGTAAGAGCCTAGTTCAGCATAGGTCTTCTGATTCAGTTCTACAGTTATTGTACAAGCATTGGCTGCCTGCTGATCTTGGCACAACTAATTCTACGTAGCTTAATGTTTGCAGTTATAAAATATTTGATTCCCTTTCTCTGGCTGAAACTTCATTGTCTCGAGGATGCATCAAACAAGGTAATATTTTGCAAATCACTTCTCAACCTACAGTACGTCCTTTACCCACTGTAAACACAGTCAATCTTACTACAGTATGGTCTGAAACATGATAAGAACTCAAGCTGCCTGCAGCTGTCTGTTGTCATACCTACATGTGCTGAAATGGTCATTGTTTATCATGTAGAACATGTATACCATTTTACCTTGCAACAGGCCATTGATCAATGTGAAAAAAGGGATGTGGATACTTTGCCATGCCTCTGTTTCTGTTTGGCGTGGTAGGAAAATGCGTGGCATGAAGCAGTATTTTGCAGCCAGCAGTGAAGTAATCAGGTTGTATTTCTTTTCAAATTTCGTAGAACAATGGTATACTTACAGATTCCAGGGTGCCGTGCATAGCCCTGTGTGAGAAGGTATATAGGAGGTGAGAGTTTCAGAGGTAGCCTGACACTGGAGTGTTTCTAATTTTTTTTTCAGAAGTGTGTTAATTACAAGGGTAAGGGTAGTGGAGAGGCTAAAAATGCATGCAGTTTGCCGAGAACCTGGTTCTAATATGTTAGGTATGTCTGAACTATTGCAGGAGGGCCATGTGGAGCTGGGAGAACCATGATAAATGCCCTATTTGCTGCCCCAGTCTAGCCCAGCTAAACTCGTCTTTCTGTTTCCATACAGCAGATTAAAATTAAGTTAAACTGTCATTGAAAAAGTAGATTTCCCATATAACCCAACAGTGCATCAAGTACACCCTGCATTTATGACTCTAAGAAGCCCAGCAAACCCACTTACCTATACAAACAATCTCAGCTTCACAGCAGGAACTGTGCGACATAGTTTCAAACTTACCCTCATAGTTTTTAGTCCCTACCTGCACCATCATGCTATATTCTTACTGTATATCTAAAACTTACACTTAAAACAAAATTTTTGAAAACTCCAGTCCCAGTTTAACAACACCTACAGACTAACAGATCTGCCTCTACAGCTTCCAAAGCTCATAGCCCAACCATCTTTCACATGTAGTTGCATCATTCATGGGTTTAACTATGGTTATGTTGTTCTACCTGTAGAAGTATCAGATTTCTCTTCTCCCTTTCTTCTCCACATGTGCTTTGTACTGTCACCATGATTTCACTCAACTTGTTTTTCATTTACTTATGTATTTATTGTGTCTAATAATATTTAAGTAATTGCCTTGCTCAGAAATGTACTTGAATTGCCTTATTTTATTGTACATTTAACCATGTATGATAATTATCCTTAATCTCTGCTGAACATACTACTATAATGTTATGTTTATGAGAGTATTATTTGCAATTGTCTATTTTATATGCAACTAATTTAATATTTTTCCATTGTATTATTGTTTCTTTTCGTGTATCCCCTGGGTCACATTTGAAAGGAGACTCTGCCCTCTTATAGGCATTTAGTAATAAATCTGAATCATCATCACGGACCTGCTGTAGGAGATGGTCCAATGTGCTGTAGAAGTTAAATACTGTGTGTCAAAAGCAGTTTCCCTAGTCAGTATGGCTACCGAGTTGGGTTTCCCTTAAAAGATACACTGGCCCAGTGGGATGAACCCAGTCAAAAAAAGCATGCATATGCCTAAATAAATGGTCTAACCCTGAGGCATACTGCATCACCAGACCAGTGGATATCAGACCCAGATCCAGCATTAGGTGATGTAGGCAGTTGCCTAGGACCCACAGGCTGGGGGGCTGCCACAACCTTACACTTCTTCTTTAGGGACACACACAAAGTGCATCCTTAGTAGTATCTATACATGCATCTGTAGTATGAAGCACATACATTTAAATTGGAGTGGAGCGTGTCATTTCTGGATCAGAGTGGAGAAAGCAATTTTTTAAGACATGAGCAGCAGTAGCATTCTGGACGAATGTTGTTATGCTGTGGGTTAGTGGAGAACTAAGAGATAAGCAAATGGTGTGTGTGTGTGTAAAATGCCCTAGTTAGAACTGACAAATTTAATTTGACCATCTTCAAACCCTGCATCTTAGTTACAGGAGTCTGAATCCTCTACACCAACTACCAGACTATGAGTTTCAATGCATATTCAAGGAATTGAGTTGTAGTACATTTTCAAGTGACTGTGAGCTTCAGTACATGTTCAGTGAATTGTGAGTTTCAGTACATTTTCGAGGAATTGTGAACTTCCTGGGAAGAGAAGTTTACTGCTGCTCATGCGAAGTCTTTTTTCAACGTGCAGCTGTTTTGTTCAGCAAATGGTCATTCCTGTTTTCGCTTGAGGATTTGAAAATAGCGTTAGAAGCAGAACAGGTAGCATACTTGCTTTTGATGCAGAATGCTGTAGGTTCCATTCCCACATGTGTGCAAAGGGTCTATGATTTGAAAACAGACCAAAAGTAAATTGAATTTGTCACTGACCAGATACATTTTCTTTGAATGTGAGTTTAAATGAATTTTCAATGAATGTGAGTTTCAAGGGCAGTGAACTTTATTGTTCATGCTAAGTCTGTTTTCATTGTGAGATTGTATTGTTTTGTTTAGCAAATGTCTGATCAGTGCTTGTGCAATAAAATTTAAAATAAAAGTTTTAAATTAAATGCAAATATCTGTAGTCATTGCAGAAGTAAAAAAGAAGAAGATAGTTTGTACACTGACAAGTTTGAACAGTGTTTATGGTAACTGAGGAGAAATAGTCAAGTATTGGGACACTGGAATGGCTGGGGAGGACTGGGGGCATTGCTGTGGTAGAGGGGGCTTGGGGGGTTGTTGGGGTTGTGACACAATCTGTTACCCTGCTGGAGAGATATGTATGTATCCCAGAGACTACCCCTTCTATGGAACAGGCTCCCCATCCATGTAAACCAGAGTTCCTCCCTAATCCAATTCTAGTACAAGTGAAGTTCATCTCTGGTTTGGCACCTATGTCTCTAATGCAAACAGGTAACCTCTAAATGGTTCATCTCCCAGGCCCATGCTTACACTTATCAAGGGTATCAAAACTTGACAGAGATTTGGGATGCATGGCTAGGCAAAAGACTCTTGTGGCTATTAGCCTAGTAAACACATATGAACCTAGAGCCACATTTGACTATGATCTGGCTCTGTTGGTTACTGCACCCATCTAGAAGATCAAATCCAATGAATGTCTAAGGTCAACAGAGTAAACAACATGAAAAAGACCAAAGCATTACATAATATGTAGAAATTACAAGAAATTTCAGCATATTTCTTTTTGACCCAAGTCTTAAAATCATGCAGACCAACCCAACTTGGGTGGCTATGTGGTCATTCAATGAGGAAATCCATAAACTCATGCAGAAAAGACCTCAAGTAGAAAAATAAGCATACACAAAGATCACTATGCAATTTTCTTCAGTTACACTAACTCATTTAAGTGAGTTGCACAGCCAGCATTAACCAGTTTCAGTAAAAGATGGTGACACTGCTCGTCAGTGGCACAGGAAAATAACTTTCTTGGGTGGCGTAAGCCAGGGAACCTTGTTGGCTAGGCTTGCATAGGCCCCTGGGCCGATAGCCTAGTACCTGCCTATGAACCTATGAACCTATGAACTAAAGCATATGATAGTCCCACTACAGATACTGTCTTGATTGTGGCTTTTAATGACATGGAAACCTGGAAAAATGAATGTTCTAGGTTTTGTCCAAAGTTTTCATCATACTAGGTCACCTTGAGAAATGATAGGTCAGTACAACAAATCTTGCCTGTTTTGAGTTGTGTTTTATGTACTTATCGTTAATTTAAAAAAGTCACAGGAAAGACCATTGGCAGAAAGCTCAAACCTAAATGTCATAGGTCTCGTTTTACTCTTTTAGGTTACCAAAAAGTACAAGGAGGACCTCTGACACTAAGACATTTTACTGTTGTGCAGCATATTTTCACTCTAACTAGAAGCCTGACTGACAAGACCAAAGAGTACAACCCAAGGGTCCACTGGAACATTGCCTGATGACTCTTTATGATGGCAGGGCAACAGTGTAAAATGAGACAGATGGAAAGAAAAGAAAATTTTGTTTAGGAGATCCCATAAATAGAAGAGCTTAAGAAATGAAAATAAGAATTGTTTGCTGTAGCAAAACAAAATATATGCTGAGAATTTTAAAATAAAAAAAAAAAAAAAATGAAAGAAAGAAAAATTAATAACAAATTCAACAATTGATTAATAGGTATTGAAAGAAACAGAAAGAAATGGTGAATATATTCACTCTCACATTACACATAGAACTTTAATGTATAAATATTCATCAACCACTTAATCAGTAGATATAATATGAAAAAAATATTATAATCAGTTCATTATGGTGAACCACATATTATAGTCATTTAAATTAATATTATTTGCAAGCAAATAATGGCAGACCACCCCCACATAGAAGGAAAGTTAACCATGGCTCAAACACAGAAAAGATTTGAAATTTTGCAAAAGCGATGAAAAGCAGCAAAAACTTACCTTCAGGCCACTGATTAAAATTAGTCTTGTCCAAGAAAATTCCAAATGTAGACTACATTACAGAAAGATGATTATTTTTTATTGAATATAGCAGACAACAAAATACATATAGAGCAGTTAAAAACAATATCATACAATCTGAGTCTAAAGTGTGTGAGGATACCTTGTGTGGTTAGGAATATGTATGCATTGGGTATATTGGGGAATATATTTGTTATTGTTGGATTTAGGAACCTCTATAACAAATTCAGAGGGGAAAATTTGTTTGTGTGGCATAGCTCTCCATGCTATAGCGAAAGGGGAGGTGGAGATCTGACCATTCACTGACATTGGCCACTACCAAATCAGTGCTAGTTAAAAAAGAGCAGTTTCCAAACAGGAAAAAAAAATCATAGTTTAGAAATTTTTGCGCGCATGGAGTTGCCTGGAAACATTGTGAACAAATATTTTCTTCTACACCTTAACAGCACTTTAACTGTAACAATAAATAGTAGTTTAGAGACTGGGTGGTCATTTTCTTAATTGCATACACCAAGTCCCAGTTTCTTGTGAACTGAGATAATCATTGCTACTTCTAAAGTCAGTGTAGAAACACTTAATCCCATAGAGGAGTGAACATTCTTGAGAATAAAAGTATCCAGCGCATCCAGATAAGAACAACAAACCCAGGCTGGATCATTATTCAGTGTATCTTTGTGTGTGTGTGTGTGTGTGTGTGTGTGTGTGTGTGCGTGTGTGTGTGTGTGTGTGTGTGTGTGTGTGTGTGTGTGTGTGTGTGCGTCTGTGTGTGGGTGTGTGTGTGTGTGTGCGTTTGTGCACGCACGCCTAGAACATAAAACTCATGCCACACAGTGTGGAGACAGAACTACCATTCAAACCCTTGGGAAGTATGTCTTATACAGACAAGACCTTGAGTGCCAAGTAAAATATGCAGCCTCACAGACAGCAATAGAAAACCTTTCCCAGTAGTGAAGCTGGTAGCACTATACAGCTTGTCTTCTCTATGGAAAAGCACAGCCAGTCATTTAGATGATTGAGAAAACGTTGGCATAAAAATTGCCTATTTATGGGATGTTTGCAAGTAATGGATGACAAAGTGTTTGTCTAGCTTAAGTAGAAGGCCAGTTCTTAGCTCTTGATACTAGTTCTCCATTCTGACCTCGAGCAGACCATGCAGTTCAAGACAGTGTTTTGGTGCAGTGATAAGAGGCAGGTCAATCTCAACCATGGCCTTCCTGCAGTCCAGCATAATCTGGTTTGCAACACCTATGATGCTCTCCAGGAGGAACTGCTAAAGCAAATGAGGCAGATCACAAGCAGTAATATTATCAACCCGTAATATTACTGAAATTCCTTTACTTTACCACCTCAAGGTCAGCAAACATCCAGGTGGAGTTCAAGGTTGAAATGGACTAGAAAATAGTCTGACCTTAAGACTTGATCTAACACTCACTCAGTATGACCACACTAAGCCTGAAGATCAAGCTGCATCTAACGTCCTTTAACATGAGTTGCATTGGTAATACTCTAAATTAAAAATCCCTTCATTAGCCGGAAGGATTTATACATCTTAGCATAAGTGCAGCTTTGAAAACACTAAGAATTAGACATTTTCATTGGCTCAACACTGAGTTGAGCAGAAAATTAGCAAAAATTGTGCAGGAAAACCTCAGCATTGCAAAATGGATAAATGAGGAGAAAACTAATATTTTTTCTTGAACTCATGCTATAGTGAAATGTGTTGGTCACCTCACAAGGCATCTGGCTAATGCTTGTTAAATATTTAAAATAACTGTCATGACTGTCTTACAGCCTGTTACTTGGCACTGAGTAAATGAGACAGTGGAGGAATAGTCTCTGCCATGTGCTGGATAAAATCACCATCCAGTTAGACTCCTACTATAAATTTAGGGTCAGAATCTCATACCTTGTAAAATATACCCCACCTTAATATGTGCAAACCACACATTCACATACAGTGCCCTATATGAGGCAAAAAATGCATTTATGGAACTGTAAGTGACTATAGGTTACCTTGCTATGACTCAAAGGCAGAGTGATCCCCCACCCTTAACCAGTTTCAGACTGAGGAGGTATCAAGTATTCTTAGAAGAGATAAGCCTACACTACAGGAGGAAAAAAGAAACACATAGTGCCAATAACTAGCCCAAATCATATAAACCCTCCAGAATGCTGATCGCATATAAGTGGATGGTTGATAGCCAAAAGATCCAACAAGACATCTGTTGTATGCACAACATTATTACAGAAGCCCTGATAAATAAGCTATCAACAGTTTATTTAATTAAACTAGCTATATGGGCACATGGAAGTAACAGCAGGGAATAATATATCCATACTCTCAGAAACAGCAAAACTTCTTAGAACTTAACATGTAGCTGTTCTTCTGTATCACTGTTGTAGTATTCCTTGCAGTAGGGATCCCCTGCCTTGGGCAGCCTGGCATCTGTCCAGTATATCAAAGCCTCAGATTCTAATAGGGATGTCATATGTCACATATATGCTCTCCACACATGGTGTATGGCATAAAGGTGATGTATGGATGTAGAATCCTCAGAACTTCTTTGAGGCCATCTCTGATTGTCGGTATGAACACTCTTCCATCTAGTGATGACCATTGTGAACTAGCTTTCCGTACCAGGTGACTCTTCAGGCAATTTATATTCCTTCAGATGAGAGCATTGTGGGAGACTCTCAGAGCACATTTGTAATACAGACTAATGAATGGATGCTTCACAGAGATGTGTTTCTGGACATTGCTCATCAGTGGGATACTCCTCAGGTAGATCGTTTAGCCTCACCTCTGAACAGACAACTTCCTCACTTTTGTACCAGAGTCCCATGACCTTTGGCCTATAAGGTGGATGTCCTATTTTTTTCCTGGAAGGGGATTTTCTTTATGCCTTTCCTCCCCTTCCTCCCATACCGAGGGTCATGTTAGATAGAACAAGATGCTTCCAAAATGTTGTAGGTGACTCACTTTTGGCCTAAACAGCATTGTTTACCACTTCTGCATTTAGCCAAGGGCAATCATCACAAGTTACCTCACAGAGTGGAACTACATACACAGGAGAAGGGTTTGCTCATCCATCCCCACTTGTCCACTCTTCAGCTGACACTGCAGCCAATAAGGTTTGGATCCCTTTTAAACACCTTTTTTCTGAAGATGTGATTCAGTTTCTGCAGGAGGCCAGAAAACCAACTACCAGGAAATCTTATCTGTCCAAATGGAAGAGATTTTTCTGATTGGTGTCTTGCCTGAAATCTGGATCCACTTTCTGTGGAAGGTCCTCTGGTTCTCTCCAGTTTGTGTGAGTTGTTCAATGCTGGGTTGGCATACTCTTCTGTTAAAGCTTACCTGTCAGCCATTTCTGCTTGCTTGCCTTTGACTCCTCCTTTGGCTTTTAGATTTGAGGTCAAAAAGTTCCTTAAAGGCATCCTTCGTATTATGTCCTCCAGAAAGCCTATTCTTCCTTACTGGAACCTTCTTTGTGGATATCTAAGGTCATTTGCTGTTGTTACTCTTTTTATGGGAAAAGCCTTTCTTCTTTTGTTAAGGCTCACTCCACCAGGGATGTGGCTTCTTCTTGTGCTTTTTTCAATGGATCGAATACCAACTCCATCCTTGAGGCAGCTACGTGGACTTCTTTGCATACTTTTCCAAGCACTATAAGTTGGATGTGGTTTCCAGGGTTAGAGCTAGATTTGCCAGGGCTATCCTGCATGGCTTTCTGGAAAGCTCTGCTTGGACCCTCCCCCTCCCACTTTTCCTCCTGAGCTTTTCTTGTCTCCATACTGTAAGGAATACTGCAACAGTGATACAGAAGAACATAGAACAGTTCTGTAAAATCTTACCATAACAGTAGATGTCCTTCTCTTTGCTGTTGCAGTGTTTGCTCCCTCCCTCCTCCCCCCACCGTTTCCTTCTCCTTCTGGATGTATATGTTCCTGTTTTCTCCCAAGACTTTGTTCCTCCTGGGCTTTTCAGTTCTGAGGATGGCACATCCGTATGTCACTTTTATGCCCTATGCTGTGTTTTGGGGAGCATACGTGTGATGTACGACATCCTTATTACAACCTAAGGCTTTGGTATTATGGACAGACATCAGGCTGCGCAAGGCAGGGGATCCCTACTGTAAGGAAAATTTAACAGTGAAGATAATTTAAGTAGGTGACAAACTAAAATGTTGTGAAAGCAATACAATGATTTGGTCAATACAATGTACGTTGGACAGAAATTACCGAACCACATCACATACTGAAGAAACTTGTACAGTTATATGTTTATGTATACACTACAGCAAAGAAGCAGTATATTTTAAACATGTATGACTGTTAATTTTTGCAGTCCACATAAACAATAGAGAGTATGTCACAATACCATTCCTAAAAAGAAGTCTAAAGTTCCACTAAAATGCTGGATAAGGAGCTGCAAAAATAGATTAAGCAGGCAAAGCTTTTCTCAGAACTCTAATGAACTGAGAAATCTGCTGAAAATCATTGCATGTGCTTACAGAGAGATTGAATTTCAGGCCACAAGACTGGTAACTAAATGGCTAAATGCAAACATTTATCAGGAGCCCGGAATGCTGTGAGCTAAACCAGAGTCTATCATTCACCCATTTTTAGATGGAGTCTCATACAGTTAGACTTGTAATGTGCAGTTAAAACACTGAATACTCAGCAAATATCCCAAACTTGTGCAAAGTGCAAGCACCTACAAATTGCACTAGTACTGAATGTCTCAGTATTCCACGCACTAGAGGCAATGTTGTAGCTGTATATAACAAACAATCTGGTACTCCTGTATAAATAAAGGGTCCAGATCAATAAGATATCCAGGTTTAGAGCACTGTTATTCAAATGGCTGTATTGAAGCTTTGCCCAGTGTCATTGCAGTCAAAAGCAGGTCCATGCACTTCCAACAGTTACGAGACTCAGCTGTGCTCCAGTGAATCTAATGGGAATGTATAACCAAAAGTCAAACTACAACAAATTTAATTGGCGTGCATTTATTAAAGCAAATTTCAGTTGACAGCAAATGTGCACACAGACATAGTGATAGGGCAGAGTAAACCTGTGGCCGCTTATGACAAGGTGCTGCTGGTATACTGTAGGACACAGTGTGGAATTGTATGCATCACATCACACTGTTAATTTAAAGAATAATTGTATAAACTGTCAAACAGGGTGTTACAAAGAAAAGAAAAAAGCACAGAGGCCAACTATAAAAAGGTGTCAGTGACAGAACACCCGTAATTCTGTGCTTATCAGTATGAAGGAACAATTCTGACACTTGGAACTCTTTCTTTATATCTGAAATTACTAGATGTCTGTAACAGAATAAGGAAAAAAGTATCTTGTTAACATTGTGTTTGTGTGCCATTTAAAGAACAATTCACAGCTGAGGATTATAGGAAATTAGAAGAATATGAATCATAACCTAATGCCCACATATTCCATGCCATTTCAACCATGAATCTTTAATCCCACCAACAAAAATAAAAGTCTAAATCAAATGTATTTGTGTTCTTATGAATCAAGCATAGCACAATAAAAATAAACACACAAAGCATTCAGATACCAAAGCTGATTGTAGCAAAATCCATAGTAACAATAAATGTAGCAGCACCACCAATTATTCAGGTCAGAGGTCTGTTTGTGTTTCAAAGTATAAGGCTTATGAATGTAAACATTGTCTCTTGAGTGTGTCAGTGAAATGAAAGTGTATTATGAAAGAGAACTCTGTGAAGCTTTGTGTCATAGAATGTTCATTTATGGTTGAACTGAAGGGTCATGGAGAATCTGACACGAGTGCTATACTGTTACGTGGGAGACACTGAGATGTTTCTTTTCTGGATGGCATGGACAGTTTGATTGTGTACCATCTTCTCTGCAGCCTTGATAACAATTAGTGCTTTGCTTACTATTTTTTTTTTAATTCTGTCATTCATTTGCTCATCTGTTCTGCCTTTCTTCAGTTTCTTAAGCAGGTAAATGAAGTGACAGATGTGGATTTTCTTCTGCTTCAGTTCACTGTGCAGAGATTATACAGGGACTCGACAGTGTTCCATAGTGTAAGATTTAACAAAAAGTGTAATAGTTGCATGCTTTAAATATGTGCTATGCACATGCAGGTGAAAGTATATAACTTGTATCACTGCATTTTACAGAATACACAGTAGTTATTAAAGAATTCTGAAATGCATGAAATATATGAAGTATATAACATCTGTAATGCTTTTCAGAATTGATGTATTTAACAGAAAGCTTTTCTAAGTACAGTTGGACTTGTGTAATAAACCAGTCAGCAGTATAAGCCTTTTATATAATCAACAGTTTTAATAAAGTTTTATCCCAACCCATGTACTATCACTACTAAACGTGATTATATAATGTGTTTTTTTGACCATTTCTGGCTTAATAATTTCTAGTCATTATTTTACTACCTAAATGCTGTGCAATGTCATAACATGGGTTAGCATGAATGTAAGCTGACTGAAAATGCTCATAACCCGAAATAGCTTTGAAAAAATATTCATTTGTTTAAATAAGATAATCATATGCTGTCGAAATATGTTACCATTCTACAAAATGCCATTATTTTGCATTAGTCTACTTTACTCTGTTTTAAATATATATATATATATATATATATATATATATATATATATATATATGTATTTATTATAATGTAAACGTATATGCCAAAATAAATTTGTGTATGAAACCCCAGCAGCTGTCAGTAAAGAAAGCCAGTTTCCCTTTCTCTTGCCATTTTTAGTGCAAAGTCCCAAGAGATAAGGGACAATAAGGAATTATGCAGGCTCACCAGAGTGCATTAACTACAGCCCCCATATTTTTATTAAAATCCTGTCATGCTCACATCTGCCAGTTACAGACAAACCAAACAGCCATTTGATTATTTTTCCTAATCTCTGCAATTTATACTGACATTTATCAAGGATTAATTTTACTTCTGTGTCCTCAGTTCCTGTTGGGCCTAGCATCTTCACATTTGCATTATCTGCTGATGAGAAATGCTTAATGCCAGTAGCGTAATCTATAATACACACCTAGTGCACACATTTAAATGCTATATCAGCTGATATACAAAGAGTAACACATGGCTGCCTAAACCAGGCAGATGCTGCAGCTGAAATGAATATTTTCTATCAACCCTGCCAAATTGATTCTTTGATGATTTGATATATTATTTGAATGCGTCATGCTTCCAGTCTACCCTGAAGGTTACATGTTTATATACCCCCTGCTTTGTTTGAGAGATATTGTAATTCATGATGAATTGCTCTGGGGAAATTTGAGAAAATTCCAGTATTTCAGAGCATCGTCTATTGTTGATTTTCTATTAGCTTTTCTAGATGATTTATGACAGCTAAAGTTATTAACTAAAATGTAACATATCGTCATCTGTATTTTTTCCCTAACTTACCATTCACTTAATGAGAAAATGGATACCTGGAGTTTCTGATATGACACAATTAAACACCATAGTCCTTGGTTTTCTGTATGTTGGCAAATCATTTATATGGGTGAGAAGATATGAATGTAATAAAGTTCAATAGAGTGCATAGAGTTAGAGCCTAATCATGCCCTAGGCAGATTATTGGATTGCCCCCCAAGTCTCAGCCCCACCCATTCCAGTGTCCCATTACTTGGCTATTTTCCCCATTTAATATAAATTCTGTTCAAACCTAGTTTTCATACTATTTTGTTCTTTACTTCTACAATGATTAGAGATATTTGGATTTCATTTAAAACTTTTATTGTAAATTTAATAGCAGAAACACTGATAGTCATTTGCTAAACAAAACAACGCATTCTCACAATGAAAACAGACTTAGCATGAATAGTAAATTTCTCTACCTTTGAAACTCATATTCATTGAACAGCATTGAAACCCACATTCTGCCCAAAACATTTTGCAGAGGCATTCTCAAAATACCGAAATAACATGTAATTCAAAACCACTAAATATAAGCTGCCATGCCATATATACTCATAAAAATCTATGTCTGTCTGTCTATCTATCTATCTATATACATACATATATACAGTGCATGAAAGGACTGTATTGCTCGTAGCACTCATTTTCCCCATACTGGAAAGCAGAAACAGTTATACCTACCTCAAAATGTTGTTGTTCTTCAGTTGCAGTTACATCTGCATTTAGCACAGAGGATTAAGGGTGTAAGTTATTAATGAGTAACTTCCTGTAGCCAGGGGTACAGAATTGGATTCCTTCCACCTCCTTTTGCCTGCTGTTTGAATATAGACGAGTCAGTTAGCCAGACAGTGCTCCCAGATTGCTCCTGAAAAGGGACATTTGAAAGGGACACGTGAAAAGTCAGTTAACCTGGTTAACACATGTATAATATATATATATATATATATATATATATATACAAAATCCTGAAAGCCCAAAATCCCGAGACCTGAAAATTGAAAATACTGAAAACTAATACTACTGAATCTCATAATACGGAAAACACACAGGATACCAACACTTACTATATTCCAGCACAAACACATACAAAAACAAATAAAAAACAAACCATTTTACTCTTCTCCAAGTATAATCACGTCCCCAGCTACTTAAATATATCAATTCTGAGATTGCACTTAGTGTAGTGAAGTGTAATCTTAGAGTTGATATATTTAAGTAGCAGGGGGTGCAGGGGTCTTGCCCCCTGGTTATAGTTGAAGAGTAATATGTTTCTGTATGTACTTGTGCTGGAATATAGTAAGTGTTGGTATCCTGTGCGTTTTCAGTATTATGAGATTCAGTATTTTTAGTTTTCAGTATTTTGAACTTTTACGATTTTGGTCTCAGGATTTTGGGCTTTCAGGATTTTGTAGCGCTCATATATATATATATATATATATATATATAGAGGAACACTTTATAATCTCGAAATACTGAAATGTTGAATTTCAGCATCTCAAGACTATAAAGCCGAATGTTGAAAATAGCGAAAGTTCATAATCGCGAATTTGAATATATCAAATTTGTGGTTATGGACTTACGCTATGTTGCTTCCGGGTTTGTGTGTTAATGGTGCATGGTGCCCTGTGTGGATCTAGGTGTTATGTCAGGTAAGTGAGTGTTTTGTAAGGGTTTTGAGTGGGAGGTAGATTGTATGTGAGTGTGCTGATAGGTTTGATGTGTGTGTGAGGGACTGGAGAATGTGCGGGTGTGAGTTTGCTTTTGTTTCTTGTATGTGCGATCTCAGAGTTAGTATATATAAGTAGGGGGGTGGGGGGTGCAGGGGGGCTATCTCCCCTGCTTATGTTTGTATGAGTTGTGCATGTGTGTAGTTTTGTGCTTTAAATTGTGATGTGGGTGTTTTGGTGTATGTGTGGTGTGGTGTGTGCAGTTTGTTTGAGTTTTTGAATTTCGCTCTTTTGGGTTCAGGGTTGTGTAGTTTTGGTGTTCTGTGGATTCGGTTTCATAGTCTCGAGATGCTGAAATTAGATGTTTCAGTATTTTGAGATTGTGAAGTGAATCCATATTCATATATATGTATATGTATTTTATATATATATATATATATATATATAGAATTATATATATATATATATATATATATATATATATATATATATATATATATATGTGTGTGTGTGTGTGTGTGTGTGTTTCCGATCATTTTGTTGAAACTTCAGCAGTTCGAACACCATATGTTAAAACTGTGAAGTTCGAAAACTGATTATCGTGAAGCTGCTGAAAACCGAATTCTTTCCCAGGGAAAGAATTCGGTGGGCCATTTCTGTGGCTTTGTGATTTTCAGCACTGTGGTGGAAAATTACTGGTCGGGTTCATGTAAGTGTGCAATTGTGTGAATGTTAGGGTTAGGGGTTGGGTTAGATGGGTTAGGGTTAGGGCGTGGGTGAGGTGAGTGTGTGATAGTGACAGAGTTTAGGCTTAGGGTGGGATAGGTGAGTTAGGATTAGGGTGTGAGTGAGGTGGGTGTGCGACAGTGACAGACTTGAGAGTTAGGGTGGGAAAGGTGAGTTAGGGTTAGTGCATGGGTCAGGTGAGTGCGCACTAGTGACAGACCTTAGGGTTAGGGTTTGGGTTAAGGTAAGTGTATAGATAGTAGTGTATGTACAATTTAGTGTAGGGTTAGATGTAGGATTTTAAGTGTATGTTTGTGAATTGCTGTTTTCTTGGTGTGCTTGTGTTGTGTGTCTGTTTCTTGTAACAGCAATTTTTTTCCCTGGGAAAAGAATCGCTGTTCTAAGCCTTCGATGGTTTTGCACTTCGAGGTTAGAAGTTTGAACATATGGTGTTTGAACTTCTGCTATTTCGTCGAAGTGATATAGACCCTATGTATGTGTGTGTGTGTGTTTGTATCAGACTACAGGCCCATCTCTCTTCTGACACACCATGGAAAACTTGTAGAAAATAAGAATCTGTAGACAAATTGCAAATTTCATTTGTAAACGTTTTCCATTCACCAACATGGGTACACAGGAGAAAAGAGCACTAAAGCCGCCATCTTCTTCCTTATATGATAATCTGTAAAACTGATTTAAGTCTAATAAGCAATGTTCTGCTTATTGCCTGAATATCTGTTACCGCTGAGAGCCAGGTCTGTTTATGAGACAGTAGTGGCTAAAACTATTATGTGTCATCACTATGGTGGACAGCCAGGTGTTGTGATGGAAGATTATGATTGATCTACCATGGGGATCTCCCCTTTCATGGAAATTGAGTTGGTATATACAAATACCAGTGGTGGTGCCTCCTACATTGGAGGTCTATAGTGGCTCCCCCCCCCCCCAAAAAAAAAAAAAAAACATTTCCTTTTACTTTTTTTTTCACTTAAAAATGCTGTTGTCAAAGGAGTGATATCACAGCTCTTTATCACAGCTGTATTCAAGTGATGTCACTGTTGTGATCATATTTATGTGCAGAAGTCACAGCAGTGACTGACTCATCATGGAATGATTCCTTCAGCCTCCTTTTTAACACCTTGCTTGAAAATTCCTTTGGCTGTACCACAACTAGGTGGTTTCACAGCTACCTGTCTGATCAGGTACTCAAGGTTAAGGTTGTTAACGTTTGCTCTTCCCCTACCACCATATCCTCTAGGGATCATTAAGGCTTTGCCTTTAGGACCCTTCATTTCAGCCCTTTCATAAATTTTCCTAATTATATAAATATTTCTATTATTATTCTATATGTAGATGACTTGTTATTATTTGGAGTCTCCCTGTTTTAAACATCTATTAAACACGTGCTGTAGAGTGACCTTAATAACCCTGACAACTGATTAAATAATAAACAACTAAATTTAAGGAGACTTAAACAAAATGCATGTTCTTTCTCACCACTGCAAGATTGAAAACTCTTACTAGACTGGCCTACATCTGCCTTAAGGATGTATATGTCTCACTCTTCAAATATCTTGATCTTGCCCTTGTTTCCAGACTCTCTCATAGTTCAGACTCACATTTCAAAAGCCAGGGTTATCAGTACACTCGACGGATGGCAAAACATTTACATACTCCTTATGGCTTGTAGTCACAAATAGAATGCAGACTCCATCAAGAATCTCTTTACGGAGTTAAAACCCTTTCAAACAGAATGTGCAGATTTATTCTTCCCTCAATGCCATTGTGATGTCCCTACACTAGCCCAGTAATCAAGGAGCCTCGATCCTCACCCCTGGCAGCAGTGGGGAATGTACACACTGGGATGATGACAAGTTCACACACAGTAAAGTGCAATTTCCCTTAAGAGCACACAGAGATCATAGTCAGTCTGGGGCTGGTTTCTCCCTCTTTCTCCCGATCCCAAAGAAGACTCCCCAAAGGCACAGCTATAGGGTTGAGATCTCAGCTGAGTGGCCAAACCAAGATCTCCAGTACCCTCTCTGTCCAACCAGTGCTTCATGTCCCTACCCAAGTAGCTGACACACACACATACACTCTTTGAGATTTGATTTATATACAAACACACACACACACACACACACACACACACACACACACACACACACACACACACACACACACACACACACACACACACACACACACACACACACACACTCCTGGAAAAGGCTGGCACTAATTTACTAGCTATGCCCTCTTTTTCCCAGACTATAAGGTAGTTCCAACTGCCATCAGCCACACTTTATCAGCTACTTTAATACCCTTAAAGGGTGTCCAGTCCTACTGTGTAATGTTACTGTTAATCCAAATGGTAGTTTGACCATGGGCTAGTCTATTAGCAGTGGCCAGTACAGTGTTACCAAACAGATATGCAAGTACCCTAAGAGCTTAAATATATCTAAACAGACCAGCCACAATTGAAAGGTTTAAATATATTTTAATAATAAATAATAAAAGAGCAAGACAATGCTCAGTAAGTAGTCAGTTACATCAGAGTTCAAAATCACCGGAAATATTTAAAACAGCATTGCAGGACAGCCTCAAATAAATAAAGAAAACATCTAAGCTATGCTTCACTTTATTCCTAACTCTATCTAAGATAAATTACTGTAAATTACAGCAAGGCAAGTACAGAGGTGGTAAGTATATGTTCTTGTTAGGTCAAAGACAAAATACAAAATGCCCTCTTTCTCTTTCAGGGAGTTTTTAAATTAAGATATCAAACATTGCTGCTGGGATACTTGCAGGATGACATCATTTTTGTCATCTAACTATCTCAGGTGAAATTCCCCATTGATAGAAAATACCAGCATTTTAGCATCTCCTTGTGAAAAATACATATCTCTCAGATCATTGCTTACTGTTGGAAGACATAAAACAATAAAACACTTACAAAACAATGCAGAAGGCACCCTAGTGCTAGACATCCTGTCTCTTTGCTGCATTGAAACTAACTTTTATAGCACAATCTTAAAGCAATTTAATTTCAACTATTTTCTTGAAATTTTGCAAGTTAATCCTCTATGTTCTAGTTCCCACTATTAAAACATATACATTTACACATGTACAATAGGTTATATACATTTCTGTTCTAATCCAGTAGGGTGTGCTGTGGTCACACATCTAGGCTCAGTACTGTACAAACCCTACATAATGGTGATACAAGTAGTTTAGAAGCAACAGTTCTAGGCAGGTTAAATCCTGAATGATTTGCGAGAAGACCACAAATTTCATGAGAAACAGACCAAAAATATAAAGCAAAAATCTGTACCGTTGAGAGTCATGTATCCCAGATTGCATTACGCTGTCCAAGGTGTGTTTAATTTAAAATGCTTAGCCCAAACCTTTTCTGTATACTTAGCAAAACCCCTGTCTTCTATCAGCTATCTTACATAACTGCATAATCGGCTAAATGGCAGACTTTTCTTCTTGTCATGCTGAGTGTTAGCAAATAAAACAGGCTGCATCTTATCCATGTTTGTGATCTGAAGCTTATCTTTTTACTGCATCAGTGGGTGCTATATGGGCATCTTATGTACTTTTTCTGTAATAATTTGGGAATTATCATTCCTTTTGTGTGTTGTTCTGTGTATCTAACAGACTCCTCTGTGATGAACTGTGTCTAGCCTTTCAAGGCATAAAAGATCTGACTCCCCTTAACCTCATATTCTTTCACAAAACAAATTGTTCCTCACATACCTTGTTACAAAACATAAACTCCCAAAACATGGTGGGACAGAATCAAATCCGAATGTATTTCCCACCCCTGGAACAGACTTCTACCACAAGTGAAGCAGATTAGCACACTTGCCACCTTCAAGGTAAGCCTAGATAATTTGATGGCCAGCCTCAAATTCTCCCTTGGTCTGTCTAGTTTTGCTCTCCATGTGACTGGAAGGACTTTCTGAATATAATTTATTACCTAAGCTTATAATAGTCTATAGACTGATTGCCTAGCAATTTACTATATGCCTATAAATAATTTATATTGTCATTTTTCTTTCAAATGATGACCACATCAAAACACTTTTTTCTTCCTTTATTTTGCAAGTATCAGTTGCACTGTATGTAAAAAGATATGACATATGGCTATACTATATGCCCTTTCCAGTAAAGTTTATATAAGGACCAGCTCTACTACAACTGTATAGGGCATACAGGTGATGTAACATGGTCTCTTCTTCAGGTTCATAACCTCCCAACTTGCTGCTATATGTTGTGTGTTTGTGTGTATGTGTGTGTGTGTGTGTGTGTGTGTGTGTCTTTGTGTATGTATTTATATATATATATATATATATATATATATCTATATATATCTATATCTATCTATATATATATATATATATATATATATTCACAGGCACACACGCATACACACATGGTTCTACTATTTAAAAGTTGTCACACTACAATGTCAATAGAAGAGATTCAACCATAAAAGATTGACATATGCAGAATGTTGATTGCTACACTAGATTGACAATCCCAAGGTGAGGGAATATTCTCTTTCCTTGGGGATTGTGCAGTCATGGCATTAGCATATATAATTAGAAGGATATGAGAGGTGCAGCTCACACATTTGGGGTATAGGGGGGCTTGCTCCCCTGCAAAATGTAATGTTATTTTGTTTTTTGTTGGTTGCAGTTTTACTCGCACATGTGCATTGAGTATCAGCATTTCCATTCTCGACCTTTTAGGTCAACATTCCTGCTGTCAACATTGTGGTGTGTCGATGGAAAATAACAATCCCACATATGTATAACATATATACATATATATGGAGTATTGTCTGCTATGCTGTACATATATTCAGTATACAAGCTCCAGTGCTATGTACCTACAGATCAGCTATCACTCCTTAACATTACTTGCCTCAAAACAGAAATTGCTTGAAACCAACAGCCCAAGTTTTACAGATCCTTGTAACCTGTGCCTATACAATAACCAAGCAAATATACCACCTTTACCCCCAGCTCCCACATACTTTATTATTCTCACCCCAAAGTCACTGTACCTGCGAGAAAGAGTAATCACTAAACGGAAAACAAATAAAAACTGTATCATTCATTCTCTGGGATACCAGAAGCTTGGAGTCTTTAGATACCAGTCCACTCCAAGCTGTAACTAATTGCACCTATGTGGCGAGCAAACCAGAGTGCAAATGCTACTTCAAGCATGTATGCCAGAGCAACTGTGATATATGTCATTTCATAACTAGCAGTGGCCTATAACACACATCCTTGACTGCTGTAATAATTAGCAGTAAGGACTGCAGTTCTGAGACAAGTACACTGTGTCTTGTCATCTATTTTAGTTACTCCTGCTCCATCTTTCCATCTGTGCATGCTAATATTTAGTGCTTCTATAGACTATGCCTGTTACTAATAGAATGCAATCAGTGCTGGCAGTTAGGTGGGCAATTCTGTTCCTCAACTGTATGTTGCTCAGAGTTAAAGCCATGTTACCCATAGTATTGTGCCTAATATTTTGCATGCATGACATTCTTTGGCTCTAGTAATCTCTCAACCTTTGAGGTTCATATCTTGGTACTACTGCAAATACAGTGGTGTGCATGCAGTTTTGGAAGTTGAAAACTGATCAAATAATGTTTTGAAATATTTACAAATTATTCCAAGGCACACCTTAAAATACACATAACAATGTATCAACGTAATTATTTATCCCAAAGTGTTCACCTATGATTTTTTTGAAAACCTGGTGTCATGAGACAAGACTTATGTTTTGCTAGTAACTAAATTGAAGAAAGAGCTTGCATTAAAAATAATGATTGGCACTTATAGTTGATTAACTTTACCTAACGTTTTTCACATATTATATAATAAGCATATCTTTTTGTATTTTTTTTTTCGGGGAAGCGGGTTTGAATTTAAAAACCTGTTGATTTCATATCAGTAAAACTTAAATGCAGTAAAATGTCAGTTAGAATCACTTTTATTGAAAAGCATTACAAACACCTGTTCTGCTCCAGCCACAGTAATGCAGAACACATTCAAAGGATAGCATAGCTTAAAAAGCTTTATTTCATGTGATCCATCAGGAGTAAATTGCTCAGATAGAAACAAGAGACAGTATGGCTGCTGGTGGCATAATGTCACACTGGTTGCCTCCATGTATACGTACTTAAAGCCCTGATAGTTAACATCAGCAATGTATGATTTCAAGAAACCTTATTAAGGAGATTCTGATTCAGAAACAAAGAAATTAGCTTGCAGTCTCATCAGGCTAAATTGAATGTCTGGTTACAGATTCTCAGGTATGATATTATAAATAATTTATTTGCAAGTCATTTACAATAGATAAAAATAAAATGCGCATATCTGTATTATACTCTGGAGTCAGTAAATGCATACTTTCATTTTATTAGAGGCCTTGCTTACTCTTTATCTTAAACTTCTTGTCAGCATTTACTGGAAATTATTCTACAATGCTGTAACTGTGAAATAAATGTATCTGTGATCTAATTTCTAATAAAGCAAAATTCATGCAAGTCTATTTGTAAACCAAATTTATATAATGTCATGAAACTATATTATAAAAACTTTCAAAAATATAAGTATGCATTTAATCCGTATTGTGTGGGAATATTAGAATGACGTGCTTAGCAAAATTTCTTTCCTCACAGTTATTTTAAAAGGTGAATTCCAACAAAAAATAAGAGAATCACATCTTTATATCTGATTTTGCTTTTGTGTTTGCTGCATGTGTAGTAACTGTTTCTAAAATGTTATTTCTCTTTACCTAGTTTTTTTTTTTAATGGAGGGCATGGTTTGTGATGAACACAAGTGTCTGAATTAGAAAAAAAAAATGAATGCTGTGTTTTGAAAGTAGAGCTCCTACATGAATTTTCCAAAAAAAAGGAAAACAGTCATATGTTCAGGGTTTTGTGCAAAAAACAAGTGATTGATTTTTTTTTTATATGTTAAACTTCAATGTGCTTATGTTTTGAAACAAGAGGCTATGAGGGCACAACCCCTACACTGGCTGTACAGAGAGAAATTGCCTTCTGTGTAGGTGAATAATTTCAGGTAGACATCCATTTTCAGTCTTCTGACTGGAGTTTTGCACATTTGCAGAAGAATATTTGTTATTTCTTTAGCGATCCATTTTTAATCCATCCCTGTTTTACACAGCTTAAACCCACTAGCCAGATCTTTACTATGACAATACATTTGTTATGAAAGCAAGACACGGTCTTTGTATCTTATTATTATTTTTTTGATAACTTTATATCTTTACATATACATCCATGGCATTAAATATTGTGGATGACCTCCTGAGTTGCTTTGCTTGCTGTTCTGTCTTTCACATTAAGATATGACATTTAGAAGTAACCATGCTCATGAGCTTGATTTTCATAGACTTATCGTTAATAATTAATACCGATGCAAACAGCAGTAATACATTCTCAAAGGGATGATTTGTGTTTGTATAATGTACCTTTACACCTTTATATTCTTTGTAAGGCATTAGCAAGTATAACTTTTTGTGAAACATGGCTGTGCTTAGGATTTTTTTATAAATGCTTGTTTGACAAGTTTGCGAGATATTTTATCAGCTTTACTAGGTCATAAACTGGTGCAGAAGTTACGTTGAAATCTCTTCATTGATTTCTTTACGGTTTGTGGTCACACATAAAATGTCCAATTATGTTTTCTTGCAGTGGTAAATTGTTCAGATCCAGGGTTTGTAGAAAATGCTATTCGTCATGGTCAGCAGAATTACCCTGAAAGTTTTAGATATGGAATAACTGTGATGTATCACTGCAAAAGAGGTTTCTACCTTCTTGGATCATCTGTACTGACTTGCCAAGCCAACGGATTATGGGATCGATCTCTTCCGAAGTGCATACGTGAGTAGCACTTGAAGAAGATTTTTTTGTTTCATGTTTTTGCCTTTGCATGTGATTTAGCTAATCATATGAAAAAAAGTAATTCTCTGACATATCTCAGGACAGAAAAAGAATATCTGATACAGTTTGGAACCTGTATTTATGATGATTTAATACAAAATTGTCAGTACTTGTTAGCACATAAAATAGCAGAGACTAATAAGCATTGCTAGTTTTAGGAGACTGAAGTCAATTTATTTTTCATATGACTTTGAAGTACATTCATTCATTTCCTCCTTACAGGCACTCAAAGATCTATGTTCCAGACTCTTACCATTCCTTGCTTCTGGTTTATTGGCCTTATATATAATTGGCTTGAAATGTGTCACACAGACCTGCACATGTGGCCTACAATTTTAAACAGTGTATTTTTGTTTCCATAATCACAGTCTGATTCTGATTCTTTATTTTAGCTGCATGTGATATAATAAAGAAACAAATCTAAGAATGTGATTCTGGAAAGCTTAAAATTATTAAAATTCCTTGAGTATACTGATTATGCTCCAGAAATCAAGGAAAAAAATAACCTTGTTACAGCAAGGTTCATATGTATGAACTTTATCATTAGGAAGGCTCACACTGCCACATACAGGGCAGCATCCACCACATGCAGCGCAGTATCACAGAATTGCATCAGGAACATATAGGCAACTCTAAAAGTTGTAGGTAGATCAAAGTGTCAGACAGCTTTTAAAACTGTTTGCTATTTAGAGATGCATTTTGTTTTTTTGGTACTATTTGGGTGGCATCATAAAGTGTGTGATAGATTTTATAGCTGTGAGGCACTTCCTGCTCCCATACTTTTTTTTATAACTTGCAATACATTGCTGCATCAGTGGGTCTACATGTATTGCAAATAATTTTAATTGGATTGCTGATTACAGCCATTTTTTTAATGCACTCTTGAAATATATTCAAGACATTCACCTTGAGCAGATATTCTGATTCCATTTTCCAAACGCATTCAGTAACATGAAAATAATGAATGTACAAGATCATCATGTGTGGCAGGTTCTGCAATTTGAATCTTGGCTGGGTTGCCTCCTCTGCGGGAGTTTGTGTTTGTGTGGGTTTCCTCTGATTGGTCTGGTTTTCTCCCATATTCCAAAGACATGCAATAGGTGGATTGGACACTCTAAACTGGCCATAGGTGTGAGACCGCATGCAAGTGTGTGATGTGGAAAAACTACTGAGGGAGGCCTAGCCACCCATTGGTGTAAACCTTGGCTCTAAGTGATTGTCATTGTTGAAGTGACACCCAGACGCCATGTGCAAAAAAATTAGAAAAGAAGTTGTGAATGGATGTGGCTGCTCCACTCTGGGTCCTTTGGAGCATACTTAGACTTTAGCCTCTTAAAAAAATATTTTGGGTTGTTTGTAACATTTCCCTGAATCACATTCTAAATAGAAAACTTTCTCATTATGGAAAATTGTAGGTTATGATTTTTATTTCTCTTGCTTTACAATCAATGAGTTTCTACAAGGGATGAATAAACACTATTTTGCCATATCTGTATCACCCCAGCTGGATCTCTAGACGCATTAAGTCAAAGACAATGGATCAACAATTTGTTTGCAACCATATACTGAAATATTTTTGGTGAATACACAGTAATGTCTTCCATTCTAATGACCTGACAATCAGCACCTCACAAAATAGTGATTTGTTCAGTTTACCAAGGGCATCTGCACTATTTGAATACCACTGTTTCACTTTTGTTATACCTTTTCATGGCAGAACATTTGCCCTTAGAGGATTTGTTTAATGATTCCCATCATTTTATTGACCTGTGACTCATTGCAGCTTTGACTGAATGCAATGGTGAGCATACAGTTACATCTGTATAGAAATTCCACCATAGTTTGCAACCCTCTACTCCCCTTGACTTAAATATACTTAATTCGAATCATGCAACTTAGGGAAACTGGACACTCTTACACTTGTTGCTTCAATGAATTAAAGGCACAATGAAATGCGGCTGAGTATCTTATAAGATTTTCCAGTTTAATATAATTTACTTGCTTTTCCTGTTCTTTCCCAGTGTCAGACATTCATACAAATTAGGCATCTAACTGTTTTCCCTCTCGGTCCCACTTCTCTTCTACTAACAACAAAATGCCCTTATCAGGTTTCCTCTTTTGAGGATAGAAGCACTCCCCCATACACACATGGGCGCACACACACGGGCACACACACACAAACACACACACACACACACACACACACACACACACACACACACACACGCACACGCACACGCACACGCGCACACGCACACACGCACACATGCACCCACACACCCACACACTGTTTTGCTAAAAGATTTGCAGAATCTTTTGTAGTTTGCATAAACCACACAGGAACAGAATGGATCCAGGAACAGAAAACAGCAACACTGTAGTAAATATCCAAATAATTTATTTGTCCACAAGAACAGAGATTAAGTGCTTTTGTATAAGTACTTCATCAGAATCACAACACTAAACACATCCAGCACTCCTAGATTCCCCACCCTTAAAACACTAACTAATGAAAATAATAAATACATTAACCCATAATATGACTGTTAAAAAAGTGATGTGAAATATGACCCAGAAAACACTAGAGCCTCACAATGCATTTAAACATTTGATGTTAATAATATAAATTAATACATTTATATAAAAACTAATTCAAATGCATAAAATTCATAAAAATGATTATCATAAAAGTAAAAAAATAACATATATACATATTAAAACAGGTTGATAGCCTTAGAAATAGATGTGGAATCATGCCACATATGATTTCAATTTTAAAATGCTAGCTATAGAGGTACTTTCATTCAATCCCGGGGGGGGGTGGTAAATAGCATTGAGCCTCAGTTGCCACCTCAGCTCCTTGGTTTTTAACAGATCTTTCCAGAGTCCACCCCAGAGATCCCTTTGTAAATGTTCTAAAACAAAGAAGTTGAAGCTGTGGTCCTTGTGCTCACTAATGTGCTTGGCCTGTGCATTTTTTATATCCCCCTTCCTGATGTCCAATCCATGCTCATACATACGCCCCTTGAACTTTCTCTTAGTTTTCCCCACACAGAAACAATCACATTTTGAGTATCTGGTGACATATATAACCCCCACCAAATTACAATTACTGTGGATCCTTGAAAAAATGTTAAAATGATTCACTTTGACACAATCTCCTTCAAAGACCATTTTGCATTGGGCACAATTGCCACATGTATAAGTTCCCCATTTTTTGTTTGTAAACTCCAATCCATGGTCAAAAGTGCCCTGCTCCAAATGATTCTTCAAGGTTTTCCCTCTCCTAAATATGATTGTGGGCTTTTGGTTAGCCACCATGCTCATTTCCTTAAAATAGGAAAAAAATGTGCCAATGTTTGTAAATGTTGTTGTTTGTCTTTCGGCTTTTCCCGGTAAGGGGTCACTACAGTGGAACTCCGGTCCGCTAATGATTGGCAGTAGATTTTTATGAAAAGCCGAGGTGCCAGCTCGACGCTCAACCTTCAACGAAGGCACGCCCATTTACGCACGTCTTTTAGAATGCTACCCAACTGCGGGGAGGACAGGCAGACTCCACAAAGAAGGCACTCCCAAGCCCAGCCGAGAATCGAACGGGAGAACCTCTTGCTGTGAGGTAACAATGCTACCGCCATACCACCATGGCATAATGTGCCAATGTTTGTAATAATGCTTCTAATGTGGGCAGCCTCATTGCAATATTGTGTAATAAAAGCTCCTTGTAAATCCAACCTACTATTTGTGCCACCTCTCCTGAAAGAATTGCTCCCTGATACTTCATGGGAACAAATAAGGGGAATAATCTCTCCCATTTGCCTTTTGACTGTTATATCCCTGCACACCTGCGTGACCATCTCAGTAGGGTACCCTCTGCTAGAAAACATGTGTCCCATTTTCTCACATTCCTTGTTAAAGGTTTCCCAACTTGAAACCATATGGGCTAGACGGATGTATTTCCCCTTGATGATACCAAATTTTTGATGGGGGGGGGGGTGGTTACTTTCATTACTTTCAAAATGTAACATACTGTTGCTGTAGGTTGGTTTCCGATATATGGTGCTAACCCATCTCTTGTTCTGTATATCCTTGGACATGGTAACATCTAAATAATTCATCCTAAGGGGTTGTATTGATAAGTGAAGCTCAAAAAAAGGGGTAGATGCATTTATAAACTTAATAAACCCCTCAATTTCACTCAGTTCACTATCCCACACAATAAAAATGTCATCCAGAAATCGGAGATACAAATTCCAAGGTGTTCTCTCAAAATGTGGGAATAAAATGTGTCTCTCCCATTGTAACAATACAATATTTGTGAAAATGGGGGCACATGAAGCCCCCATTGCTACCCCTTTTCTTTGTCTATAGTACTTACCTTCCAGATAGACAAAGTTATACTTTAATACCAATTCCATGCACAGAACAAGAACATTAACAGTGTTATTATCCAGGCTAGTACACTCGCACAAGAAGTCATGAAACCATTCTAATCCCACATCATGTGGGATGGTATTGAACAGTTCAACCACATCAATTGTAACAAAAACACAATGTTCATTAAATTCAACATTTTTCATTTTCATGAGAAAATCCCAGGAATCTCTGCAAATATGGTCAAAGGGCCCTAAACTGTCCTTTAAAATAGTATCCATATATTTGCCCAGGGGGTGGGTTTTAGATTTTTTCGCATTAACAGTGGGCCTCATTGGTGGATCAGTGGTACACTTGTGTATCTTTGGTATACCAAAGATACATGGTACCACTGGGTACTTGACCTGGAAATAATCAAAAATATCAGGTGTAATTTCCCCTTCATCCAACATATCTTGGAGATAAAAATCAGTACGTTTGTATACCAAGTTAATAATGTTGATGGAAGTCTCTTCATACATATCACTATTGTTGACATGACAGGTCATTTCTGGTACATATTCCACCTTACTCATGATAACCGCCCCACTCCCTTTGTCGGGTTTCATAACCCTCAATTGTTTGTTTCCAGAAAGTTGTCTCAATAAACTAGACTCGACAGCATTCAAATCCCCCCTTGTATCACTGCAGAAGCCCTTCCCCACAAGGCCCCTGAACACAAACTCCACCAGTTTCTAGAAAATAATCAAAGGAAGGGGCAAAGGAGGGTTAAATCTACTGCTTCTCTTAATAATAACCCCAACATCAATCCCCTCTTCCTGAAACAAAATCTTGAAGTTGAGTTTCCTGAGGAATAATTTCAAATCAATTAAAAGGCTATCAATCCTGACCTTAGCTGAGGGTACAAAAGGGTCCCCCCTGCTCAACAATTCCACATGTTAAGTATTGCAAAACTCATCACTATAATTGTACACAATAAATTCACCTGTTCTATTGCTGACTGTCTTTACAGTACTAATTTCTGGACTTTTTTAATTTTCCTCCAAGTCCAGGCCTCCTTCCTCCAACACTAGTTTATTTTCTGAGTTGCAATCCAATAAACTGCTGGCCGATTTATCAAATAAATCTGAAAAGGATGAGTTATTGGAAGACGGAGTCCCAAAAGTCTCAAAATCATTCAAACCACTTCTCACCAAGTCCGTGCAAACACACTCAATATTCTTTGTTCCCACTGAACCCAGTTTCGGTTGCACGGCTGCCTCGTATATCGGGGGTTCCCTTACTGATATCCCCAACCTTGGCGATATGCTCCCTGATAGTAATTCCTCTGGTTCCTTTGGTTCCATATCCATTCAGACCTGCGTTGTTCGCCATGTTGGTTCCCCCTAAAGGGGCCTTGGTTTCTTCCTGTGCCTGATTTACAGGTCTCCTGGAATCCTCCCCTTGAAAAACATCATTGGCGGCTTCATTGTGAGTGAACATTGGTGGTTTGGAGTACACCTTCCCTTCCACATAAAAAATGTGGTCTCATTCAAATTTGTTAGCCTTAGTGTTTCTTATTTTATTTATTTCGCCATCTACTTGGTTGAATAGGCCACATAGTCATTTTTGTGGTGGCAAAACAAGAGGTCATTATGAATAGCTTGATCTAACTTTTCTGATTCGAGGGTAAGACCCTCGATTTCCTTTTGGTTGTGCTTAATGATGCACTCAAGCAATTCACAGCCATGTCGATCGAATAACTGGAGAAGTTCATTGTGAAATGGGGAACCAGATTTCACCCCATTTGGAAACTTCCAGGACCTTAGCCCTTTAGGAATTCTTCTTACTTTTATGCTTTCATGTAAATATGCATTTTCAAGTTGCAACTTCTTACAGTTTAAAATGCTTCTCTCAAAAGAAGACAAGGCTTTTTTAAATGTTAATGGTTGTTCATTGTCTCCAGGGCCCTCAAATGAAACAGAGCCATTAAGACATAACTTAAAGTAATTTGCGGCCACTGCAACATGGCCAGGACTATTATCAAGGGGTCCACCTGGAATATTTGGCCTCTGCCCAGCAGGTAGTAAACAGAAAGGAGTTTGCAAAAACTAATTTTCTGTAGAGGCCACATGGTGGCACTGTTGCTGGATGCTGATAACCTTTGCATTTAGTTCATGCACCAATTGAGTTAATAAACCAACACTGAGGTTTAACTTCTCCATGTCACTATGCCCAGCCGCAGGTCCAGGCATTCTGTTCCCGAAAACAAAATTGTAGAACCATGCACAAAAGCACGTAGAAGGCACAAACCACATAGGAACAGAATGGATCTAGGAAAAGAAAACATCAACACTGTAGTAAATATCCAAAGAATGTATTTGTCCACAAGAACAGAGATTAAGCGCTTTCGTGTAAGTGCTTCATCAGAATCACAACACTAAACCCATCCAGCACTCTTATCGAAACTGGGCTCAATGGGAAAAGAGAATACTGAGTGTGTTTGCACGGACTTGGTGAGAGGTGGTTTGAATGATTTTGAGACTTTTGGGACTCCGTCTTCCAGTAAGTCATCTTTTTCAGATTTATTTGATAAATTGGCCAACAGTTTATTGAATTGCAGCTCGGAAAATGAACTAGTGTTGGGAGAAGGAGGCCTGGACTTGGAGGGAAATGAAAAAAGTCCTGAAATTAGTACTGTAAAGACTGTCAGCAATAGAACAGGTGGCTTTATTGTGTACAATTATAGTGATGAGTTTTGCAATACTGAACATGCAGAATTGTTGAGCAGGGGAGACCTTTTTGTACCCTCAGCTAAGGTTAGGATTGATAGCCTTTTAATTGATTTGAAAGTATTCCTCAGGAAACTCAACTTCAAGATTTTGTTTCAGGAAGAGGGGGTTGATTTGGGGGTTATTATTAAGAGAAGCAGTACATTTAACACCCCTTTGCCCCTTCCTTTGATTATTTTCGAGAAACTAGTGGATTTTGAGTTCAGGGGCCTTGTAGGGAAGGGCTTCTGCAGTGGTACATGGGGGAATTTGAATGCTGTCGAGTCTAGTTTATTGAGACAACTTTCTGGAAACAAACAATTGAGGGTTATGAAACCCGACAAAGGGGGTGGGGAGGTTATCATGAGTAAGGTGGAATATGTATCAAAAATGATTGTCATGTCAACAATAGTGATATGTATGAAGAGACTTCCATCAACATTATTAACTTGGTATACAAACACACTGATTTTTATCTCCAAGATATGTTGGATGAGGGGGAAATTGCACCTGATATTTTTGATTATTTCCAGGTCAAGTACCCAGTGGTACCATGTATCTTTGGTATACCAAAGATACACAAGAGTACCACTGATCCACCAATGAGGCCCATTGTTAATGCGAGAAAATCTAAAACCCACCCCCTGGGCAAATATGTGGATACTATTTTAAAGGACTGTTTAGGGTCCTTTGACCGTATTTGCATTGATTCCTGAGATTTTCTCAAGAAAATGAAAAATGTTGAATTTAATGAACATTGTGTTTTTGTTACAATTGATGTGGTTGAACTGTTCAACACCATCCCACATGATGTGGGCTTAGAATGGTTTTATGACTTTGTGTACTAGCCTGGATAATAACATTGTTAATGTTCTTGTTCTGTGCATGGAATTGGTATTAAAGTATAACTTTGTCTATCTGGAAGGTCAGTACTATAGACAAAGAAAAGTGGTAGCAATGAGGGCTTCATGTGTCCCCATTTTCATAAATATTGCATTGTTACAATGGGAGAGAAACATTTTATTCCCACATTTTGAGAGAAGACCTTGGAATTTGCTGCTCCGATTTTTGGATAACATTTTTATTGTGTGGGATAGTGAAGTGAGTGAAATTGAGGGGTTTATTAAGTTTACAAATGCATCTACCCCTTTTTTGAGCTTCATTTATCAATACAACCCCTTTAGTATGAATTATTTATATGTTACCATGTCCAAGGATATACAGAACAAGAGATTGGTTATCACCATATATCGGAAACCAACCTAAAGCAACAGTATATTACATTTTGAAAGTAACCCCCCCCCCATCAAAAATTTGGTATCATCAATGCATCCATCTAGCCTGTATTGTTTCAAGTTGGGAAATCTTTAACAAGGAATGTGAGAAAATGGGACACATGTTTTCTAGCAGATGGTACCCTACTGAGATGGTCACGCAAGTGTGTAGGGATATAGCAGTCAAAAGGCAAATGGGAGAGATTATTCCCCTTATTTGTTCCCATGAAGTTTCAGGGAGAAATTCTTTCAGGAGAGGTGGTACAAATAGTAGGTTGGATTTACAAGTAGCTTTTATTACACAATATTGCAATGAGGCTGCCCACATTAGAAGCATTATTTAAAAATATTGGCACATTGTTTCCCTTTTTAAGGAAATGAGCATGGTGGCTGCCCAAAAGCCCAAGATCATATTTAGGAGAGGGAAAAGCTTGAAGAATCATTTGGAGCAGAACACTTTTGACAATGGATTGGAGTTTACAAATAAAAAATGGGGAACTTATATGTGTGGCAATTGTGCCCAACGCAAAATGCTCTTTGAAGGAGACTGTGTCACAGTGGATCATTTTAACATTTTTTCAAGGATTCACAGAAATTGTAACTCACTGGGGGTTATATATGTTTCCAGATTGCCAAAATGTGAATGTTTCTATGTGGAGAAAACTAAGAGAAAGTTCAAGGAGCGTATGTATGAGCATGGATTGAACATCAGGAAGGGGGATATAAAAAATGCATTGGCCAAGCACATTAGTGAGCTCAAGGACCACATCTTCAGCTTCTTTGTTTTGGAAAGTTTACAAAGGGATCTCTGTGGGGGACCCTGGGAAGATCTGATAGAAACCAAGTAGCTGAGGTGGCAACTGAGGCTCAACGCTACCCCCCCCCCCCCCAGGTTTGAATGAAAGTTCCTCTATAGCTAGCATTTTAAAGTTGAAATCATATGTGGTAAGTGGTATGATTCCACATATATTTCTGTTTTAATATGTATATATGTTATTTGCTTACTTTTATGAAAATCATTTTTATGGATTTCATGCATTTGACTTAGTTTTGATATAAATGTATTAATTTATATTATTAACATCAAATGTTTAAATGCATTGTGAGGGTTTAGTGTTTTCTGGGTCATATTTCACATCACTTTTTTAACAGTCATAGTATGGGTTAATGTATTTATTATTTTCATTGGTTAGGGTTTTAAGGGTGGGGTATTTAATAGTGCTGGATGTGTTTAATGATGTGATTCTGATGAAGTACTTATACAAAAGCACTTAATCTCTGTTCTTGTGGAAAAACAAATTCTGTGGATATTTACTACAGTGTTGCTGTTTTCTGTTCCTGCACCCATTTTGTTCCTGTGTGGCTTGTGCCTTCTACTTGCTTTTGTGTTTGAATCTATTGTAGTTTGTTTGAGTGATACGTCCATAGAAGGAATCATCTGTCTCTTGGGAAAATTGTATGCACAGAGTTTCATTTGCAGGTTGTGAATCTCATTCATTAGGTCTACCATCTTATTGCTGTTTCTTAGTCATGTCTTCCTTAGGCACGGTAGCATTCATATTGCTGAGCTTGTTTTAACATGTATCACCTAAGACCTTATCTTCTCTACTTAAGACGAATCATCTGCTGCTTAGGATAAGAAAAGAGATATGTTTACAGGTGAGACAGCACCATAGCTCTCAGTAGTCCCCGATTTTGCAGAAACCTCCCTACTTCTCCTCGCACTTTTTTTCTCGCTTTCTTAATTTTTTTTTGATATTCAGGTACATTACCATTAATTACAGTGGACTGTGAATAAAATTTTTTTTTCCAAAACTGGATTTTTTTCCCACTTATATTGGTTTAAGTTCACCCCCTTCCATTCCAGCAATTAAAAGGTGACAGTTTTCTGAAGTATTTCTTTAAAGAATCATTTTGCTTCCATGCAGAAGATCTTTCCTGAAAAACAGACTTTCCCTTTGGTAGGAAGGTAAGGTAAAGTGTCTTCCTGAAAAGACTTTAAAAAAGAAATATTGAAACATTAATCTTATCACTTGCTAAGAAGCAGAAGCGGTACATAAGTTACGCCTAGTGAACTTCCCAAGGCAATGACGAAATATCTGTGACTACCATGTGTTATGTATTCTAAACACTAAATAAGTTTAAACAGAGATGTCTTCATTTAAAAGCATTTTGTCATATCACCATCACACCTTTAATCACTTCACCAAGAGAAGTATGGTGCAGGCTGATAGCATTAACTTCCTACCTGTCAGAAATTAAGTCTGTATGACAGCAGCTAACATGGACAGTAAAAAAAAGTACAGGAGAATGTCTAGAATCTCCATGCAGGAATTAAAACTGGGTATAGTGAACATCGCACTGCGTCTCTGAGGTATTGTTCATTACTGAGGATATGGCAAGGTCCTTTTATTTAATGTACTTTGGTTTATGTTACTAACTATTCAGCTCGCTTCTCATAAACACAAGCGCAAAACGGACTGGTAATAGCGATACAATTCTAGTCTAAAGTAAATCTGTCACTTTCACTCCGAAATGAAAGCTCTAAAATCTTAAAATTCAGAGACTGCTTACAGTTCATTAGCAAAGAAAACACAGACATAATATTACATACAATAAACTTTTCTTGACAATGTAGAAATTGTGAAATTAGAATATTGTGTACTCGAGAGGTTCCATCCCATTTCTTTCACTGAGTCCTTCTCCATCAATGATGTTTCACTGAGTTTCAGATATTCCTTGAATTCTTTGTTGTCTGACTGAATAGGACAGAATCCATTGAACTACACAATGTTAATCTCTGTCCATGTTTATGTGACCTCAGAATGTATGTATGTATATATATATATATATATATATATATATATATATATATATATATAAACACACACACACACACACACACACACACACACACACACACACACACACACACACACACACACACATATATATATGTGTGTGTGTGTGTGTGTGTGTGTATGTGTGTGTGTATCTGTACAGAAAGATAGATAGATAGATAGATAGATAGATAGATAGATAGATAGATAGATAGATAGATAGATAGAGAGATAGATAGAGAGATGGATAGAAAGATAGATATGGATCTAGGACTTTTGATCGAAAGATCAAAAGTCCAAATCCAAAACCACAGAACACACTTTAACGAAAGCGCAATGTAAAATCTACTTGAATGCAGGGGGGCAAGCCCCCCTGCATACCACCCCACTTTAATATTTTTACTCCGAGGTGGCACTATCCCCTGCATACCACCCCACTTTAATATTTTTACTCCAAGGTGGCACTACAGTGAAATGGGAATTTTCCCTTACCGCACAGTAGTACTACCGGAACAATAAGCATACTTACACAAAAGTGCTGCTTCGGTGAATAGCACTTTCGTGCAAGTATGCTCACCAATTTGGGATTCGGTGAAAGATGCAGTCGAGCATCTGTACGGATGACGAAAAAGGACTGTAGTGTTCATAATGTTGTTTGCACAGTGTAGTGGATTGCTGATTTTCATTTACTTTCTAATGTAAGTTGTTATTTGGTGTGTTAAAGTGTCAGCATCCTGGTGCAAATCATGAGTTTTCCTACATTGACTTTGAGTAGACTCCTTGTAAATGTTGCCTAATTCTGATTAGTATTCATAAAACATTTTTTATTTTAGGTTTGTCAATAGTAAATTAGCTGGATCTCTACAGAATGTCATTATGGATCCAAATCAAGATTAAACTATTTTTATTAGGACAAGCACAACATAACAAAGGAACGTCGTTTAGATATGTAACTGCTTACATTTGTTTTCATATTCTGGCCCTGATTATAATGAAGGAAATCAGATTTTGACTAGTAAACCTTGCTGTTAAGGAGCTGGGTGGGAGGGTAAGGAAAGAGTGCCTGATGTCTGTCACATCTGTCTAACAAAAAAAAATGAAATATCTGTCACTGGAGAATCCTGTACTAGACACTAGAAAACTAGGTATATAGTGCTTGAGCCTTTGTAAAGACAGCACTGCGTAATGTGGAATTGCTGGACAGTAGCAAAAGCAACCATTTGGGTCAAAGTTTGTATGCATTCTATGCTACTGCATGAAATAAGCCTACAAAGTAGGAACAACAATTAAAATAGAGTCTTTGACTGCTATTAATGGCAACTTTGTCATGCATGATTGTTATCCTCTCTCTGGTCAAGAAATAGTTGGTGACATGCTAAGCTCCCTGGGAAAATGTTATATTCTTTATAGTCAGGGTTGCAGTGCTGCTTCTTGGGTCTTCCTATCATGCAGAAGCCTTTGACCAGCCTAATTTTATTTATTTTATTTATTTGTATTTTACATTTGTTGACCGAGCTAGTCTAACTGCATATATGTCCATTTTCAGTAGAGGCCCGGGGAGAAAAGCTCCAAACTAACCACAGTTATAACAAGGTTAAAGATTGCAGTAAAATAGCTAACAAAATAGTAAGTAACTAGGTAGTAGATTACAATAAAATAGTAATTAGCAGTTATATCAAATACATTGTATTGCACATAAAATGACAAAAAAACAGAAAATAGGACATGACTCTTCAGAGGAGTAAAATACTTAAATGTTACAGTAGTTTTACTGTTCACTTTTCATTTATGCTAAACAATATTGTCTAGATTAGAGTAGAAACTGGGAAGTGGTAGAAACAGAGGTGAAATTCTAGTCAGGGTTACTACAAGGGCACAGCCAGTATGTTCTAAGGAATAATTTGAGTTTTTGTTTGAAGAGGGATAGGGAAGGAAGTTATGTAAGTTCACTAGATAGAAGGTTCCAGTTTTTGCCAACTATGTTTGAAAAGAGAGAGTCACCTGCCATGTTGTTGGACTTGTTTAAGCTAACTAATAGTTTATTAGAAGAGCGTAAGGTATTGAGATTTTTATAGGGGATTATAAGGTTGGAGAGTATTGGAGTTTTGTTTGGATCATTGAGGACCTTATGGGCTATGGTAAGTTGGTTAAATTGAAGCTGATTCTGTAGTTCAAGCCAACCAAGTTGTTTTAGATTGTGACAGTGAAGGGTTCTGAAGGGGTTACCAGTGACAAATAGGGGAATGTTATTATAGGAGCTAGCTAGTTTGAGCATGCTGCTTTTAGTTAGGTTAGTGTAAATTGGTGAGGCATAGAACAGTTTAGAGATTAGAAGTGACTGGGCAATAGTGGTTCTAATTGTAGAGGTAAGGAAGGGTCTAATTCTATATAGGGAGCCCATTCTTCCGTTAACTTTTAAGGAACTTCTGTTAAGGAAGAAGCATTAGGAGAATAATCAATCAGTGAAAGAAGCTTTTAAAAAAGGTAAGTAATGTTGTAGGTAAGGGGAGAGATTGGGCTCAGTGGGAGTATGGTTAGTATGAGGGTAGGTGGGTGCTAAGTGTAGAGGATTAGAGGATAAAATGTGGGATAATAAGTAACACTATTAGGACAGGAAGATCTTAAATTATACTATGTGTAGAGAAGGGGGATAGAAGCTGGCACAAGGCTGAACATGGAAGTAAGAAAGTATAAATGAGTTCTATAGCTGACTAAAAAGCTGAGGTAGTAAAAGAAGAGTAAGAGTGAGTTAAGATAGTAGCAAGGCTAGGAAAAATCAAGGAAAATTTTTCATGTTATGGTAAGAAATAGTGGGATAGATAGAGGGAGGTAGAACCGGGTAAGGGTGCCACCTAGTGGACAAAACCAATATTGCAGTAGAAGATAGTCTGTTCCAGGGTTAAAAGGTGAGACTAGAATTAGAAAGAGCTTTAAAAAGGTCCGAGAAAGGTGTACAGGCTAGTGGGTAAGCTGCTGACTGTCCTGTCTTAGAAGCATTCTTTCAACTACCTACCAAATATACACCTCTTTAGTTAACTGTTAGGTTAAAGAAAACCACATACATTCTTGCTTCTTTAAACTTTTGGGAACAAGGGTGGGAGACACTAAGATACTTGCTTCTTTAAACTTTTGGGAACAAGGGTGGGAGACCCTGAGATGCTTACTTCTTTAAACCTTTGGGACCAAGGGTGGGAGACCCTGAGATGTAACAGCAGGTTGCAATGGATCCCTATTTGTCAGGCGTGAGGAGTCACTTTCCTGAACAGGATATAGACACAGAGGGCTGGGTACTTGTTGGTAAAGATGGAGGGAAACAAACAGGATCAGGAGAAAAGGGAGAAAAGGAGTAACTTTAGTATAAAAAGCAGTATATGCAAAGCAGATAGTAGAGCATTAATAAACTACACAGTAACAAGGTACACAATAAAGTATTCATCAAATACAAGTCATCACTGATACGCAGGAGCAATATAGCTCACACATAACCATAAGGGCTTAGTTAAGTAATATACAGTGGACAGTAGATAGTGATTTTAATTTACACAGGCCTTTAGACACACGGAGCCAGTAGTCCAAACAGTAGACAGTTAATAAACCAGTTAAAGTCATACAATGTTTTGAATATGGTAACCAGTATTCAGCAGGAACTAAGTCTCTCTAATACAAGTGAAGGCAAAACGGTGGTCTAAACCTTCTCTTGGCTTCAGTCACTAGTTCAGCTCTAGTCATATATGATTAAGGCAGTAACCCAACTGATAGCGGCTTTGCAGAGATTAACATTTCGCCAAGATTATACATACATAAGAAATAGCTATTGTTTTAGGCAGTCGTTTTGCAATAAACCAACATTAAACTAATGACAACAAACTATGTATGTGCATATGAGGATTAGACCTATATCAGGGTGTATGAATACACTTCGTTAAACACAGTTCACAACAGGGTACAAACAACAGTAGGACATCTTAGAGAATCCAGCACCATGTTATACAGATTTATGGCATGGAAAATGGTAAAAAAAGAAACAACCTATCTAGAGTAGGAGCCTTGCTTAGCTGTGTATAAGAGATCCCAGACAGAGGTGTATAACGGGTGAGGAAACAAGCTATTAAATCTAAAATATACAATTGAGAGCATCAGGGCTTCTGTTCACACACTAAAGTATGAGACAAAGGAAGGTTATATTCCCGCCCGGGAAGTTAAAAAATTAATGAAATACTGACACCAATATCTTACAGATATAAAGATAATAGTGTCTCCTGATAGCTTTAGATAATGTTACATTTGGGCCTCTAGGACAGTGTAGACAATTAAAAACAGCATCAAGGAGTAAACCAAGTAGCGACTCTACATGGGAACTAAATGGAGACTAAAGAATAAGTTAGCATTATAACCCCATGGGGATATGAGAAAAGGAAAACACTTAGAGTTTTAAAAGCTTTATAGTGCCTCAAAGGAGCTGTTATAACAATTGCTAAGTTGTAGGGGCACTTAGTTGAGATATTCAGAGTACTTTACAGAGCTCAGCTTCTGAGAAAAGTACCTGCATGGGAGACTAAGTTCAGCAATCATACTCCGTGGTAGAGTTGAGAAGTATACATCAGTAGCGTCTCCACGGATGTAATTATAATCCCAGAAGCCAAACTGCGCAAATACAACCCTACACAGGAGTGTCTAAAAAACGCTTTATCAAAGGATCTAATTATTGCAATATTCTCCGAACAGGAGCAGTAAAAACTACTGCGTGGGAAGCAATGTAGTATTGAAGATGCGCCTTCACATGGGTGTTTAAAATCACTTCAAATTAAAAAGAGCCGATCCACTAAATCACATCAAGTGCATAATCAGCCGATCCACCATAATATACATTACATTTATTGTATGATGGTATAGGGACAAACCTTTATAGAATATCTCAGACCAAGGGAGGCTACAGTGAAAAATAGAGCTAGAGGTAAATGTAGCATCTCCACATGGGTGGTGTGAAAAACCGACAAAATCTCCAGGCAACACTACTAGGGGAATGAAGTTAAAATTAAAAGTAGCGTCGCCACGAGGGAGGAGAAAACCCTTGATAATCTTCTAAGTGACACTCTCGTCAGTAGCTAGGATAACCATTAAGATTAAAGAGCATTACCTGATTTGCAGCCATGCAAGTAAATAAGCATAGGTGAGAGCTTAGGTGGACTGGATTAGATAGTTATAATGAGTTTAAGCACATTATCAAACCAATCTGAATAAAAAATGCAATATGTACTTACGGTAGCTCAAAGGCGCTGGGGACCATGGACGCTCAGCAGCTGGATCACTAAAAATAGTAAAGGAAGTGGTGCAGGAAACTATGGGTTTTTAAGGGGCAAGAGAGGATGTGAGGTGAGGAGAGAAGAGTGGAATCCTAGAAGCAGGTATTCTTGGGAGGGCCTATAGTTGCCACAAAGGAGAGAAAGGAGTATCCAGATAGGAAGAGTGGAGATACTGAATGTGTAAAAAGAAGCAGTACAGGTAAGAGGAAGGGGGTAATGGAAAGTTACAGACAGACTAGAGGGAATGGGCTGAAATAGCAAGTGAGCACAGGTTGTAGTCAGAGACAAGAGAAGGAAGAAGCAATAGGAGAATAATCAACCAGTGAAAGAAGCTTTTAAAAAAGGTAAGTAACGTTGTAGGTAAGGGGAGAGATTGGGCTCAGTGGGAGAATAGTTAGTATGAGGGTAGGTGGATGCTAAGTGTAGAGGATTAGAGGATAAAATGTGGGATAATAAGTAACACTATTAGGACAGGAAGATCTTAAATTATACTATGTGTAGAGAAGGGGGATAGAAGCTGGCACAATGCTGAAGATGGAAGTAAGAAAGTATAAATGAGTTTTATAGCTAGCTAAAAAGCTGAGGTAGTAGAAGAAGATTAAGAGTGAGTTAAGATAGTAGCAAGGCTAGGAAAAATCAGGGAAAATTTGTCATGTTATGGTACGAAATAGTGGGATAGATAATCTGGCATGGCTTAGTGTAAATCACTTTGTGTATGGTGTGCATGGTCCTGGGTTCGAGCCTTGCAGAGGCTGTTTATTTAGTTGGGAGGGTGGCGTAATGGTTAAGGTATTTTCCTTACAAACACAAGGTGCAGGGTTTGAGTCTCACAAGGGATAATTGACTAGGCTTAAAATGGCTCGCAAGGGCAGTTAGCTTAATACTCATCTATCAACCTAAGTATATTAATGAAGGTAGAACCATGTAAGCGTGCCCCCTAGTGGACAAAACCAATATTGCAGTAAAAGATATTAAGGGAGAGGTCTGTTCCAGGGTTAAAAGGTGAGACTAGAATTAGAAAGAGCTTTAAAAAGGTCCGAGAAAGGTGTACAGGCTATTGGGTAAGCTGCTGACTGTCCTCTCTTAGAAGCGTTCTTTCAACTACCTACCAAATATACACCTCTTTAGTTAACTGTTAGGTTAAAGAAAACCACATACTTTCTTGCTTCTTTAAACTTTTGGGAACAAGGGTGGGAGACCCTAAGGTGTAACAGCAGGTTGCAATGGATCCCTATTCGTCAGGCGTGAGGAGTCAGTTTCCTGGACAGGATATAGACACAGTGGGCTGGGTATTTCTTGCTTCTTTAAACTTTTGGGAACAAGGGTGGGAGACCCTGAGATGCTTGCTTCTTTAAACCTTTGGGACCAAGGGTGGGAGACCCTGAGATGTAGCAGCAGGTTGCAATCTTGCAGGTTGCAAGATTGCCAACATCCTAGCAGATAGGTTCCGTGCTAACTTTACCCCCTTTCACCCCCTAGAGGGCCCATCTCTATACCGAAAGACTGCACAGTTCCTATAATCACAGCTGCACAGATAAAAAACACACTCTCCAAAGCCAAGAACACAGCATACATGAGACCTGACAATATCCCAGGCTGCGTTCTACATGAACTACAGAAAGAACTGACACCCTACTTAAGTACCATGTTCAATCATAGCCTCACCTCAGGCTTTGTACCCACTGAATGGCATACCGCGACGGTTATCCCACTCCACAAAGGTGGAGCCACAACGGTCCCTGGGAACTACTGCCCCATTAGCCTGACGAGCCTGGTCTGCAAGGCCATGGAATGTATCATCATGGAACTCATAAACAAAGACATTGGTAATCTCCAAACTCTGGACCCTACCCAGTTTGGATTTGTAAAAGGCAGATCATGTCTCCTAAACCTGATTGACTTCTTTGAAGCAGTCACCAAAGCCAGTGGCGGCTGGTGACTTCAAATCACAGGGGGGCTGCAGGAGACAGCTGAATGGGTGGGGTCAAGGGGAGGGGGTGTGGTCAACCAGAAAAAGGAGGAGCTATGCACAAAACCACAAAAAACTAACTTTAATTAAATACGCTGCCCTGGGTGGCAAACCATCATTATGAAAGTCCAATCAAGACAAAAATAAATGTAGAAGAATAAAAATATTTCAATGCATTGGCTGCATGACAGCTTACTTAATATCTAGATGGAAACAAAAGGTTGTGAGGCATGAAAAAATAAATTACTTTTTAAATACATTACTGGAATGCCAGTCAAAATCAAGTATAAGAAAAACCAGAAGCACTCAACTCAAACCACTTCTCCTTGCACTGCAGTCCTAATTATAATATATTCAGCTTTATTAAAGTACCAAGTAACATACTGAAAGTAGAAATCTATGTGATGCCCCCACTTGTAAAAATGTTTCTTATCCAAAAGACCTGCTGCCTGACAACTTGTTTCATGGGAAAACATGATAAAAGTAAAAAATGAAAAGCAAACAAGAAACAAGCTCAAGATACATTGCTTAAAGGATTACTGTACAGGTTATGGACCACACATGATTGGCATTCTGTTTAGTTTACGGGTAAAGTCTGTAGAGATGACTGGAAGTCTCCAACAAGTGTAATGAGCTTTTTAAAATAATGGAATCCTGTCCTTTAATACCCAAGGCTTATACATTATCTAGTCAAGTATTCTCTGCATGGCAACAACAGAAAGGCTTTCAGCGTTGGCAATTCTTTAACAGTATGCTTATTAAAGCTTACTTGCATCTTACGATCTCAGACAAGCTTACCTTATGGTTATTAAAGCATTGCTACTTAAAAACACAGAGCAACAGGCACTTTGAGTAATAAGCATAAATCAACAGTACAAAAATATGACAGAAACCAGACCATTCTGCAAAATCAAGGACAGATGAAAAGCCACTGTAGTACTTATGCAGTGTGTCCTCCCCATCCAACGTAGATACAACTACTCCTTGCCTTGCTTGGACACATCCAGAGTCACTACATGGGGGAGTGGGGTGCAACAAGCATGTCACAATTTGAAATCTCTCTGGCTGACTGTGATGGCCCTGACACATTTGTCATACCTCTCAACCTCAAGAGCAAGAAATCTGGACAAAGCCATACACAGAAGTGGGACAAAGGCCCAACAATAAGGACAATTTTTAAATATTGCTCTAATAAACTTAGAAAGATAATAGAATAGGTCTTGCATTAGTATGAATTTTCTGAAGGGTATAAAATCTGAAACTCAAATGTCTGTCATTTTCTAACTTCAGTCTTTAGTGATGTCAGTAATTTGCCAAAAACACAATTTTATGAAAAATGGACAAAAGTGATGCAAAAATATAAAATAGACACACAATACAGCTGCTACCTGTCAAAGAAGGGACACTTTAATATTAGTACTGCTACCTTGAGCAGCTGACAAAATATAAAATAATCTACATGCATTTCAAGTAATCTATAACTTTGATTATTACAGTTATTTCTTAATTGTAAACCCTCCATGTTTTCTTCCAAAATTGCTATTTTGTGGAGGGATTATAAGGGGGAAGAGCAACATTTTGAGCCAAAAATTGGGGACAGTTGAGAGGTTGGCTATGCCTAATTCTATAAAGCAATTTATTTGCATGTACCTCTCAACCTGTTAATGCAGTAAATCTGAACAAGGCCAAATATATTGGGGGCACATATAAACAGTACTAAAAATTGCTCTTGTATAAATTGAGACAGTTGATAGAACAGCTCTTACTTTAACATGCATTTTTCTGAAGGTTATGAAGTCTGAAACTTAGAGTGACTTCTGGCAAATCATTTAGGAATTAAAACTACAAATTTTATGAACAACAAACCAAAAATAAGAAGCAAAAATCTATTCATTCTTTGAAAATCTGGACAGTTGGGAGGTATAGTTCAGCTGGGCCTGTCTGAGTTTGCTGCCCTTCCCCTGACAAAATAATGGTTGAATGGAGCCTCTGCAGCCATTCCAATGAACCATTATACTTGGCTATTTCACTCCATTTACCATAAACACTAATGTGCATACTGCTTTACTTCTATGATGAGTTGGACTTCATTTGAAAGTTTTATTTTGTATTTTACAGCACAAACACTAAGTCATCTGTTAAACAAAGCAATGCAGTCTCACAATGAAAACTTAGCATTAAAACTTCTCTGCCCTTGAAACTCACATTCATTGAAACAGCATTGAAACCCACATTCAAAGTTAAAACATTTTGCCAGTGGCAGATAGAGATTAATTTTGGGCTGTTTTGAATCATAGGCTCCTTGCATATGAAACATACATGTGCTCTTTGATACACCTTCCTCATTGTACTAAAATTATATTCCTTGTACAATACAGTACACTTGTTACAGGGTGTTTTAAATTTGTTTTGAACATTTTTCCAGTAAGCAATGAAACAAACCATATGCACCCATAATGGCAAAACTGCCCAGTTGAGAACATTTATCATAAAAAAGTCTACTCAGACTTCCACAGTCCACCATTATTAGTAAATATACACAATTCTACAGTCCACCATTATTAGTAAATATGCACAATTCCACAGTCCACCATTATCAGTAAATATGCACAATTCTACAGTCCACCTTTATCAGTAAATATGCACAATTCTACAGTCCATTATCAGTAAATATGCACAATCTCTGAAGTCAGTCATCTAAATAATTCCACATGAAAGAAATCTGTAACTAATGAAGCGGTTGCTGCTAGCAATCACCTTTATATTTCATGGTTTCATCGAAAAATAAAGTGTCCGTTGCCCCTCAGGAATAAATTGCCTACATTACATTAAAAAAATGATAAGCTAGTAATAGTAATAGTAATAGCAAAGCACTAAACTTCTATTCCCCTGCAGCTCTCAGTTCCTTGTAAAATCTACTCAATACTCAACTGCATCTCAACTTCGCAGCTCAAGAAAACTGGAAAAAGCCAAAATGTATTGGGGGGGGGGTCAAAAGCCCAAAAACAGGGACACATTAAACATTGCTTGTATAATCTTGGAAAGTTGCTAGAATAAAATGTTGTGTTGCCACCATATATTTTACTGCCAAGGTCCCTGAGCAAAAAAACAGTCAGAGTAACATACCACTACGCCACATCAGCTGCTTTGTAAAAGAGAGGAAGACTGAAACTTAAATGGCTATCATTTAGTGAATTCAGTTCTCACCATAGCTGTCAACCTCTTAGTACAAAACACCTGGACAAACCCAGTAATGAGGGAATACAGCCCTCAAACATATTCAGTGAATTCAGCTCTTGCCATAGCTGTCAACCTTAGCACAAAAACCTGGACGAAGCCAATAATGGGGGAATACAGTCCCAAAAATAGGGACAAATTTAAAATATTCATCTTATAAACTTAGAAAATTGCTAAAAAAAAAAGGTTGTGCTACTATGTATTCTGAAGAACATGAAGTTGGAAATTCAAATGCCAGTCAATTTTACTGCGGACAGAACAAAAACAATTTTCAGCAGAGACGCAGGGATTAAAACTGCAGACACATCTTTGTAAAATGGCAGGGCACCAGAGCAAATCCACACAAACACAGGGAGGAGATGCAAACTCCACACAGAAGCCACCCCAACCAAGAATCAAACCAGAAAACCTATAGCTGTGAGGCAACAATACTACCACTGCACCATCAATTATGCAAGGAATTAAACATTCAGAAACCTGAAGTCTGAAATTCAAATGCCTGTCAATTTTACTGCGGACAGAACAAAAACAATTTTCAGCAGAGACGCAGGGATTAATACTGCAGACACGTCTTTGTAAAATGGCAGGGCACCAGAGCAAATCCACACAAATACAGGGAGGAGATGCAGACAGAAGCCACCCCAACCAAGAATCAAACCAGAAAACCTATAGCTGTGAGGCAACAATACTATCACTGCACCATCAATTATGCAAGGAATTAAACATTCAGAAACCTGAAGTCTGAAATTCAAATGCCTGTCAATTTTACTGCGGACAGAACAAAAACAATTTTCAGCAGAGATGCAGGGATTAAAACTGCAGGCACGTCTTTGTAAAATGGCAGGGCACCAGAGCAAATCCACACAAATACAGGGAGGAGATGCAGACAGAAGCCACCCCAACCAAGAATCAAACCAGAAAACCTATAGCTGTGAGGCAACAATACTATCACTGCACCATCAATTATGCAAGAAATTAAACATTCAGAAACCTGAAGTCTGAAATTTAAATGCCTGTCAATTTTACTGCGGACAGAACAAAAACAATTTTCAGCAGAGACGCAGGGATTAAAACTGCAGACACATCTTTGTAAAATGGCAGGGCACCAGAGCAAATCCACACAAACACAGGCAGGAGATGCAGACTCCACACAGAAGCCACGCCAACCAAGAATCAAACCAGAAAACCTATAGCTGTGAGGCAACAATACTATCACTGCACCATCAATTATGCGAGGAATTAAGCATTCAGAAACCTGAAGTCTGAAATTCAAATGCCTGTCAATTTTACTGCGGACAGAACAAAACCAATTTTCAGCAGGGATTAAAACTGCAGACATGTCTTTGTAAAATGGCAGGGCACCAGAGCAAATCCACACAAATACAGGGAGGAGATGCAGACGGAAGCCACCCCGACCAAGAATCAAACCAGAAAACCTATAGCTGTGATGCAACAATACTACCACTGCACCATCAAATATGCAAGGAATTAAACATTCAGAAACCCTTAAGTCTGAAATTCAAATGCCTGTCAATTTTATTTAAAATTTTTTAATCAGGACAGTCTGACTTGGAACAAATAAACAATTTTCAGCAGAGGCCCAGGAAGAAATAATGCAGACATGTCTTTGTAACATGGGAGGACACAAAAGCAAACCCACACAAACACAGGGAGAAGATACAGACCCCACAAAGAAGGAACCCCAGCCAAGAATCAAACCCAAGAACCTGCAGCTATGAGGCAACAATGCTACTACTACACCATCAAATATCAAGCATTGCAGCATTTACAAACCACAGATATTATGAGGAACAGATCAGATCGAATATGAGGCAAAAATCTGAATTTTTTTTACAAATGGTGGTGGTTAGGGAACTCATGTCTTTATAAGCACCTGGGGCATTTTCACACACACACACACACACACACACACACACACACACACACACACACACACACACACACACACACACACACACACACACACGTAAAGCATAAGCACCATACACAAACTCATTCCAGTAAAGCATAAGCACCATACTCAAATAAAGGTAAAAAGCACCATACACACACAAATAAACATTGTAAATTAAAGGTAAAAAGCACCATACACTTACCTGAATATATCCAGCTAACGTACATCCTTCCTGTGCAATACTGCAAGACCCGCGAGATCCCAAGGAAAGCCCGACGAGATCCTAATGCTCCTTCCCGAGTCCTGCTGCTGCTGCTCTTGCAGTCCGGATGCGACCCATAATCCTGGCGAGTCTGTGCACTTTAAAAGTGCACAGACATCTCCTTGTGTCCCCCTATGGGGACTGATGCGCGAATTTTCAAAAAATAATTTTTTTTTATTTTTCTTTATTTTTCTTTCTATTTTTTATTTTGAGGGGGCTGCAGTCTGGCAGCCCGATGCCATGAGCCGCTCCTGACCAAAGCCATAGATGAGGGTAAAATGGTTCACACAGCTTATATAGATCTTGCCAAGGCTTTCAACACCATCCTCCACTCTAGAATTATAGATAAGCTCACTAAACTAGGTATAAATCCCTATGTCACAAGATGGGTTGCCAACTGGCTCACAGACAGAACCCACACTGTGAAAGTAGCGGATTCCACATCCGACTTCAGACCAGTGACAAGTGGAGTACTACAGGGTTCAGTCCTGGGTCCTCTCCTGTTTGGTATCTACTTCTCTGAAGTACAGGCTAACACAGAAGGTCTTTGGCTAACAAAGTTTGCAGATGACTGCAAACTAGGAGCCATAATCGAAACTCCTAACGATGTGGACAAACTACAAAAGGGCCTCACTGAGACAGATACCTGGTGTCAAAGCCATGGCCTGAAGCTCAATGCCAAAAAGTGTATTGTCATCCCCTTTGATAAAAACTCTGTACCCATGAATTACCACATAGCTGGTAGTCTGCTTAATGCCAAAAATGTAATAAGAGACCTTGGGACACAGGTGGACAGTAGTCTCTCCTTTGATAATCACATCGCCACAATGATCAGGAAATCTTTCTCATCACAAAAGGATTCTCATCCAGAAAAAAAGAGGTCATTGTTCCCCTCTACTCATCACTCATTAGACCCATTATAGAGTACAATGCCCCTTTTGGTATGTACCTCACAAGACATCTACAACAACTGGAAAGACCACAGAAATACCTCACAAAGAGGATTACTGGCCTCAAACAGATGCCCTACGCAAACCATCTCAAAAAACTACAGCTTTACTCCATCGCATATCACCTACTCAGGGGCAATCTCGGCCTAACATACAAAGCTATGTCAAACCCAGAACTGTTGGACATGCTCCACTTAAAGAAATCCCAAGCCCTCCGAGCTACATGCTCTAGGGTCCTAAACCTTGTCACCACAATAAACAGAACATGCTGGAGGGATAGATTCCTGTCCCAGAGACTTCCCATACTCTGGAACAGACTACCTATCTATGTCAAACAGAGCTCCTCATTAGCACTCTTCAAGAAAAATCTTGATGATTGGATGGGAAATGGGAAATTCACCCCAAGGATCACTTCTGTGGCTCTGCAGCGGCACAGGAAAATAATTTTCTTGGATGGCGAAAGCCATTGTACATTTTTTGGCTAGGCTTATATAGGCCCTAGGGCCAATAGCCTAGTACCTACCTATGAACCGATGAACCTATGAATGGATCCCTATTATTCAGGCATGAGGAGTCAGTTTCCTGGACAGGATATAGACACAGAGGGCTGGGTAGGTAGCTCAAAGAGTCTTTACAACATTCCTTGCCAACGGATGTACAAAGACTGACGTCTGGATGTTAGGGTATAAGAAAATCATCTGCCAGTGCCATCTTCAGTCCTTTTTAGCCAAGCCATCCAATGTACTTCGTGTGTATGCTTGAAGTCCCTCAGTCTGCTCATGTTCCCAGAGAGCTTTCTTCTTCCTGTAAGATAAGGACTGTATTGGAGAAATTTCTCCACTAATTTAATGTTTCAAGATCTCTACACTTATTTGAAGTATGGGAAGCAAATCCTTTATAAAGATTTTCACTCATTTTGTCTGTTCTACTTGGGGCCTCATCATGATGTCTCTGTCTGTTCTGACTATGCAAAATTCCATGCAAAAAGTCTGAAACATAGGGCCGAGGTACTGACATCCATATGGAGTCTTTTCTTTGCCTTTGGCTTCTGCAGGGCCTCCACATACTCTGGCATCTGCTAGCATCATTCCAAAAAATAGATGCAAAAAGGCAAAGGACCTGGACATTATTAATAAAACTGGAACTGTAGGCCTTATGTCAACCGACATCCTAAGTGAGGTGCCTTTGCAGACCCTTGGTCTTATGATTCCTAGATCCAAGCCATCTGGAGCAATCTATCATGAGGCTGCCATGGTTTTCAGCCTACCTACAAAGGCTACCACGATCCATACATTGCTCAGGTCTAAGGTCACTTTGCAGATTTCTGCTTCTAATGTCTGTGTTGTGGCCCTTGAGGGAGAGTCTTTTGTCCTCTCTGTCTATGGATGCTACAACCAAAGTTGCAGTTGGATGACCGCATCCTCTAGTCATCCCTTTAAAACAGATTACCAACTGAAGTGACTCACTTGCTTTGCTTTGCCCCCACCTCTGACCACTGCTTCACAGGCCAAAGTCCAGCACCTCCCTAAAATAGCACACAAGTTTATGGCCTTCATGAAATCTAGAAAGCCCTCTCATTCTTCCACCTCTGAGGCCTACCTATCTAGAAGGAAGAGAGAAGTAGCTCAGAGTATGAGGAGGTATTGTCTTACTCTGGCCACTTATCATCTCAAACTTACTCGACCCAGACAAAGATGACACACTCTGTTCTGCATACCTCCACCCCCTGATGACTTTTCCTTCAGGGATACCCTACATAGAATTAAGGAAACTTTAAGCTGTGAAAGTAAGCAGCTCTCCCAGGCCCAGACCCAGTACAGTGAACTGCTAAGCTTGCCTTTTCCCAACCAATTGACTATTCCTCCAATACACATTGCACTGGATGATGTCTTTGAAGACATAACTCTATACCCTGATGCTCTACCCACTGCTCATAGGAAACCAAAAGCAAAAATCCGAAAGCTGATCCTTTTGTTGTGTCCATTGAATCCACAAAAGATGTACCTAAAGTACTAACAAGACATCCACTGCCTAATGACAGGGAAAGTAGATTACTTGACAGATTTGGGAAGAAAGCCTGTACCTCTGCCATCTTGGCAAAGAGAGCTTTGAATTGTCAGTTCTGTATGCTAACATACCCTGAATCTCTCCAAGACAAAATGCTAGCTAAGGTAGACTCTATTGTGGATAGAATCTTATCCAAGAAAATCCAGGAAATAGCCAGAGAAGATTTGCAAGTCCCCAGACACTCCCTAAAACGTGGCAGTGATGCCTTAGATGCTTCTTGCAGAACAACTGCTACAAGTTCTGTGATCTGCAGACATGCATGGCTCAGGATTCAGCCCCTGTCAAGTCAGGCAAAATCTGAACTACTGGATTCCCCACTGTACAAGGAGTTCCTCTTTGGTCCTTCATCTGAACAAGTTTTTGAGAAACTGGGCAAAAAAGGAAATCAAATTAAAACTGTGAAATAATTTTACCTGTCTCTGATGTATGGCATAAATTACCCTTTAAAACCTTAGCTTTTTCCAGTTAGTTCAAGGAACGCCACCCCATGGTAAAAGAACAAGACAATCTAGGAGATGGCAAAGAGAATGATCACAAAGGGCAGGGGTTTCCAAAGAACCCACCCAGCACAGACATCAACTGTGACTATGTTCTGCCTCACCCTCCATTACCTCTTCCTTTCCTCTCCAAACCTCTGGCAGGAAGAATCTCTTTCTTTCTTAATCAGTAGAAGTCCATCATCAAGGACCAATGGGTTCTCAACATCATAGAGAAGGGGTACTATATTTAATTTAGGGGAAATACCACTCTTCTTGGGCATTCCAAAACCACCAAAAGAGCAAGAAAGCCTCTTACCACCATTCCTTGGGGAGCTACTCCAGCAAGGATCCATTCAGCCTGTCACTCCAGGACAAGAAGGAAAATGTTTCTACTAAAAAATGTATCTAATTCAAGAAAAAGAGGTACTTGGAGGCCCATCTTGGACCCCTCCAAGCTAAACAATTCTTCAGCATCTCAAAATTCAAAATAATTACATTGCATAAATTACTGTCCAAGATTTTACAGGATGCCTCCATGGTCACCCTATACCTAAGGGATGTTTACATCCATGTCTCCATAGCAAATAATCACAGAAAGTTCTTACAATTTATAGAAACAGGCTCCCACGTCCAGTTCTATGCTTTACTATTTGGACAATCACCTACTCTCAGAATTTTCACAAAATGCCTACTTCCTCTGTTAGCACATTGCAGAATCCAAGGGTTTCACATTTACATACATAGGCGACATTCAGGGAATATCTACTTTAGAGACCCTGCATGCCTTACAGATCACTTCAGACTGTTTTTGTAAGGTAGATCTCACCTTAAATCTTTAAAAATCCCAAACTCTTCCTCAGACAAGGATCCTTTCTCTGGGAGCCCTCCTAGACACAGTTCAACAGAAAGCCTTCCTTCCCCAAGACAAGATTAGTTTCTTGACAGACTACCTGACCAGTCTTGATTCCAATGCAGCTCATCACTGCAAGAGAATTCCTAAGGATCCTAGGCTACATAGCATTATGCGTTCTCATGACCCCATTTGCAAAGTTGCACATGGGGAAAATCCAATGGTTTCATAAAAATGTTTGGGAACAGCACTCCCAATCCCTGGAAACCCTATTGCCCCTCTGTTAGTGCCTGAAAAAGGAACTCCTATTGTGGAAGAAAACCATACAAAGGAAACAAGGGGCAAATACCACTTTGCCAGAAACAGACAATGCCATTACCATGGACAGTTTAGACATACCTTGGGAAGGCCCTGAAGGTACAAGGCATTTGGTCTTCACAGCAAAGGAAGCTGAATATAAATCAGAAGGAGTTACTAGCAGTCTACCTGGCCATAAAAGCCTTTCCACAAAATTTAAGCCCAGGGACACTGCAAATCTGAACAGACACCACAACAGTTACATAGTACATAAACAAATAAGGAGGATATTTGTCTTATCTTGTGTGCAGCCTTGCCAGCAAAAATTCAATGCTGGCTTGGGAGATAGGGTTGACCCTCGTATATTCCAGGCCAAGCAATATCCTAACAGATTCTCTAAGCATGGACCTTCTAGACTTAAATGAATGGATGTTGAAAAGAGAGGTCTTCTTGGATATGACCATACAGTGAGTGATGCCCTAAATACACCTGTTTTCCTCACTCCACAACAAGAAACTACATAAGTTCTGCTCCAGAACACAACATACGTGAGCTTGGAAAATAGATGGATTCTCCTTCATATGGACAAACTGGATGTTCTTCATATTGATCACTGCTCCAGTAGCCTTAGCTATATGGGTTATATTCTGCCAAGGATATAATGACCTGCAAGCTTCCAAAGCTTCACTGAAACTTCCATGCACCCAAACTGTCAAGCAACTTGAGCTGAGCTGACTAACAGACAATTTTGGGTTCAAAGCCTTCACATCTTTCCTGTCAGCAGAGAGAAGACTGCTGAACCCTGAAAGGACAATGCTAGGAGCAACAAAAAAATAAATGTCTACACTGCGGTGCAAAAACATACCAAAAAACAAGGGAAATAGAAGGAGGGAAAAGCTAATATGGCAGTGATCATAAGAATATCTACTGTTATAGAAAGTTCAGCTTACCCAACTGTACTTTCCTCTATGCATTTCTGCCCTGTCATATGATCCCCATGGTACTAACAAAAGCAGGGTGGACAGACCCAGCATGATCCTAGTGGCCCCATTCTGAGTGAGGCAACAGTAGTTCTCCATCCTTCTGACTGTGAAGGAGGGGAGATTCTGCATCCCACCACAGGAAATAGAGCTCCTCAGCCAAGTAAAGGGATCTGTCTTCCACTCCAACCTAGCCACCTTCAAATTATCTGCCTGGATGATTGGGTTTTCACACCTAGGACTACATCCTATCTCAAGGATGTGCTCCCTATTCTAACTGAAGCAAGAAAGCCCAATGGCAGGAAATCATACCTAGCAAAATGGTAAAGATTTTCTGCTTTGTGTCACAGCAATACACTATCCCTGCTTAAGCAGACATAAGTTCAGTCTCACAGTACCTGTCAGGCCTCTTTTGACCTGGACTTTCCTGTTTCAGCATTAAGTTACATGCATCTGTAATATCAGTTTGCCTGCACAAAGTTGCATCTATCTTCTTGCACCCCCACATAAAAGTTTTTTTCTAAAAGGGGTGATTAACTTAAGACCACCCAGCAAGAACACCATTTTCCAGCATGGGATCTAAATTGTGTGTCAGAAAAACTAACCTTGTCCCCTTTGAACCTGCTGCCACTGCCTCTCTAAAGATGCTCATCTGGAAGACTACCTTTCTTATAGCTGTTACATCAGCTGTGAGAATTTCTGAGCCACAAATCCTCAAGTTTAAAGAACCTTTCACTGCCTTCTACAAGGATAGGATCAGCCTCAGGACAAACCCATCCTTCATGCCTAATGTGATATCAGAACTTCCTGTGAAATAGGTTGTCTACTTACCAGTCTTCTTCCCAAATCCACAGAACAGGGCAGTGCTAGTCTTTCACTTACTGGATGTGCACAGACAGAGCAGGTACTATCTAGACAAGACAAAAGGCCATAATAGATTAGAGCAGTACCTGTTGGCTTTCACAGATGGTAAACATGGCAAGCCTGTCTACAAATAAACCATCTCTAAATTGAAAATTAACTGCATTAAATTCTGTTACTCACACCATGGAAATAATCTACCTGATCATATTAAAGGCCACTCTAGCAGGCAAGGGGTGACTACCACTTCTTTCCTCAAAGGAGTTTCCAGCCAGGCCATCCTAGAGGCAGCCACATAGACCTCAGTGCAAATCTTTACAAAACACTCTAACCTAAGCAATGTCTTCAGGGCTAGGGCAGGTTTTGCTTCTGCCATCCTACAAAATTTTGTTTTCTAAGGTCATACAGATGAGCCAGCAGCAAATTTTAGCTTTGTGAGTCCTCCCAAGCATCAGTACCACAACACTGATTATGAAGAACACAGAACAGTGTGTCCCACTAGATTTCTGAGTAGATCAATCTTTCAATGCATACTCCTACTCTTCAGCCCCTCTGTCTGAGGACCACTTGGCTCCCCTTGCTGAGTGCAGGAGGTAGAGGAGTTTTTCTGCAGATAGTCCTTTTAACTTCATAATTCCCTCTCTGCCTCCTTTTTTTCTCCCTCCTTCTCACTTAAAATCAGACAACCCAGGAGGTTGCAATGTCCTCAGGCATCAGATTGCCCATTCATTGCTTAGAAAGATATGAAGATGGTGCTGATGGACTCTCTTCTTATACCCTGATGTCCAGACATCAGTCTTTGGATGTCTGTCAGCTAGGGATGATGTAATACTCTGGAAATAGGGCCAGTGGCAGGCTCCTGCATGTCAGGAAGATCCAAGAATCAGTACTGCTAAATTGATCTACTCAGACATCTCCAATTATGGTAAGTGGGACACCACTGTGCTATCCTTTACCTGGTGATGTGGTATACTATTCAAAGTTGAGCAGGGAAATGAATGAGTCACTAAAATGTCAAGAGAGCTAGTTGGCCAGTGTGTGTGTGTGTGTGTGGGGGGGGGGGGGGGGTGCAATGGTTTAAATGAAGCATTGCAACTTTTCTATTTCAAAATCTTTATGAAGAGTATGACTGTCTGTTTTGTAACATGATGTGCCTTTTATTCAAACATGAAAGCTGTAAGAGGTTTATAAATATTGATTAAGAAACTAAATAACAGAATTGTGCAATAAATTACCTAGACATCATCATCTTCTTTCGGCTGTTCTCGTTAGGGGTCGCCACAGTGGATCATCTGTTTCCATTTCTTCCTGTCCTCTGCATCTTGCTCTGTCACACAAACCACCTGCATGTCTTCTCTTACCACATCCATAAACCTTATCTTAGGCCTTCCTCTTTTTCTGTTACCTGGTAGCTTCATCCTTAGCATCTTTTTCCCAATATACTCAGCATCCCTCCTCAGCACATGTCCAAACCAACGTAATCTTGCCTCTCTGACTTTGTCTCCAAAACCTTCCAACCTGGGCTGACCCTCTAATATACTTATTCCTAATCCTGTCCACCCTCGTCACACCCAGTGCAAATCTTAACATCTTTAACTCTGCCACATCTATCTCAAACTCCTGCCTTTTTGTCAATGCCACTGTCTCCAACCCATATAACATAGCTGGTCTCACTACCCTCTTGTAGACCTTCCCTTTCACTCTTACAGGTACTCGTCTGTCACAAATCACTCCTGACGCTCTTCTCCACCCACTCCATCCTGTCTGTACTCTCTTCTTCACCTCTCTTCCACACTCACCGTTACTCTGAACTATTGACCCCAAGTATTTAAACTCATCCACCTTCGCCACCTCTACTCCCTGCATCCTCACCATTCCTCTATCCTCCCTCTCATTCACACACATATATTCTGTCTTAGTCCTGCTGACCTTCATTCCTCTTCTCTCTAGAGCATATCTCCATCTCTGTATATTTTAAATGTCTCCTAACTATATGAACAACTGAATACAATTTTTTTTACTTGATGGAGAACCCATTAAGCTAATGGCTGATTTAATATCCTCCATTGTAAGCAGTGACTAAAAACTTCACCCATGCTTTTCAAACACAATTGTCTGAATTGAGCTGCATAAAAACATAAACTGTGTTAATGGACCTCAGATCAAGAGTGTATTATAAACCAAATGTATATCATCTATGTAAATAAGGCAGGTGTCCTTTGATGATTTTACATGATCTAAGTACCAGCAGTGCTCCTAATCTAGTAGCTGTTAGAATAACTTATCTCAGTGCTCTGCTCCCTTTGTTACTGAACAGCAAGACACAAAAATTGTACAGTGGTATGTTACTTAACAATTTACACAGCACTAAGTATGTCACAAAAAAATAAACAGGCACAAAAATTTTGAATGTATATTAATAAAATATACAGTAAGTAAGAAAATATGGCAACTTTCAACTGTGCTTAAAAAACAGCAATAAAACATTTAACTTAACAATTCAGAAATGTGTCACATAAATTCAAGTAACTAAAGACAATACAGATGAAATGCATTTTCATCTACAGTGATATCTCAGTTATGTTGTCCCTAGTCCAACAAAGTAAGGAATTATTTAAGAGAAAGCCTACAAAAGTGAATGCTTTCACTCTAGAAATCTGAAACTGTACCCTAGAAATTTACCATTTTATCATCAGCATAGATTTCTGTAGCAAACGGGCAAAAGTGGGATTGAGAAATCAGGATCTGCTTCCACCTAAAAAAATGTCATGATTTCTGACATATGATAACACTATATGTTCTTCGTGTTTCACTGTTGCAGTCATTACATTTGGGTTACCTGCTTGCAGGTAGCCCTCAGTCGGCCTGATTATCAAAGTCTTGGGTCCTGCGTCGGTTGCTGTCTCATCTTCCATGACGTCAGGTAGTCAGGGGTATAAAGCATGCAGATGACACCATTACATCAGTCTTTCTTGCCATGCGGTGCATGAAGCAGAAGCAGTTCACAAGTGCCGTTCGGCTGACTCCTAAAATTTTCGTTTGTGAGTTTCAGAATTGAAGTCTTAAAAAAGCCAAGTACCCCGTTGGGATCCTTTTTCTTGCTCTAATCTGATGTCAGTAAAAGTTAACAATTGCATTTCTTGTGGAAAGCAAATAACTCATAAAGATTTTCATTCGTACTGCATTCCTTGCTTAGGCCCGACCACAACATCCCTCGATGTCAGTTTTGTGTCTTATTCAATCCTCGAACTATTCATCGTCGGTTCATTTTTGCTTCAAACTACTTCGGTACTCGGTTTAATTATCCAGAAATGGCTTTGGTAAGCCATCCAACTACCGACATTGTGAAAAAACGTTAAGATAAAGACAGAGACAGACTACATAAGTCCAAAGCTGTCGACAATGCTTCCGTTAAGCTAGTCACCAGTTCACTGGTGCTCAGTGAGGCGCTTTCGCAGCCCCTGGTACCTGCTACTTCAGATTTCCAGGCCTCTACTGAGACCCATTCGGGGTCTGGTATGCCGCAAGATGCTTCAACTGTGGAACCTGTGGATGTCTCTACCTTGGATGGGTCCAGAGCCGCTGTGCAGGCACCGGCTTCTGAGGGTGTATTCAGGCCTAGTGACTTGCATATTAAACCAACGCCATCTTCTTCTTCAAGGCCTAAATCTCAATCCACGCCTAGAAAACTGACGGCCAAACTGCATGGTCAGGCCCATATACCTAAAAAACAAATGATAAGAATGGCTGAAGACCTTATTACTCTAATTAGGGGAAGCCAGCCATCTCCCTCTAAGAGACCTAGAACTGATTTTCCTTCTGATTCTTCTGATCAGGATTCTGAAATTTCTGTTTCTTCTGATGACCAGGGTTTGCCCTTATCTACCTATGAGGATTCTGATGCAGAGGACTCCATACCTTCTGCTTCCCCTCCAGAAGATTTTTCTTTTGGTGAATCTTTGCACACTCTTAGGGAGCATTTCCACTGGGAAAGCCAGGACTACTCTGACTCCAAAAAGAGGCTTAGGGAATTCTTACTCCTACCTCAACACAGGCCTTTAGCTATCCCTCCTGTACTGGACACTGTAGATGATGCCTTCTTGGAATCTAGTCTGGCCCCAGACACTCTTCCTCCAGCTCCCAGGAAACCTGACAGGTATTACAGAGTACCTGACTCTCACAAGTTCCTCTTTAAGAATCCCAATGTAGACCTAGAGACCATTTCACAGGGACCCAAAGGCATTAAGGCTACTACTGCCAAAAACCCTACCCCCTCTGATAGAGATTCCAGGGCCCTGGACAGATGGGGTAAGAAGGTATACACTTCTGCTACTTTGGCCATTAGGGCCTTAAACTGCCAGTTCCATGTGGTAAAGTATCAGCAGCATATTATTGGATTACTTAAACAAAAAATGATGTTGATTTCTGACTGTGCTGAAAAAAAAAGAATTACAGGATTTAATGCATTCTGCTGAACAAGTTGGTAAACATACATTGCAATGTGGTTTTGACTCCTTAGAGGCATCTTGCAGGGCTGCTGTCACTTGGTCTGTTCTTAGAAGGCACACTTGGCTCAAGGAGCAAACTTTGCCAGATCATGTTAAAGCTAAATTACTGGATGCTCCCTTATACCAAGACCACCTGTTTGGCAACAAAGCAGAGAATGTACTTAAAAAGATAGAGGAAAAAGCTAAATCTATGCAAACTGTTAAAGCTTTCCTGCAAGTACAGCCTCTCAGATTTAGTAGGCATTGGCCTTCTGAGAATTGGTCCTTTCCTTTCTCTTCCAAGCCTTCTCAGTCCAAACCCAGGAACAACAGACAACCTAGGCTACAGTCTCAAGGTACTCACAGGCCTAAGCAGTGGGGGGTTCCCACTTCCAAAGCTGGAAGTAGTAAGACACCCCCCTATGGTAAACTGTCACAATGACTTAACCTTAAACCTTCCAAGCCCTGCTCTAATGACTGCTCCTTTAGGGGGAAAGATCACCCTACACACAAAAAAACTGGGAACTCATTACCCAAGACAAATGGGTTTTAAATATAGTTTCCCGAGGATACAGATTCCACTTCCACTCCTTACCAACCCCAAACAGTTGGCCAGACCTACCGCCCAAATCAGTGGGCAGAGACTCAACAGCAGATTCTCTTTCTTCTAAGTATCAGGGCTATTCAGTCTGTCCCAGCAGAGGAATGGGGACAAGGTTTTCACTCAAGACTTTTCCTGGTACCCAGAAAAGACAATTCCTGGTGTCCTATCCTTGACCTGTCTATCCTAAACACCTTTTTGGTGATCCCAAAATTCAAAATGCTAACTCTTCATTCAGCTGCTTCCCATGCTAGGCAAAAATGCCTGGTTGGCAACATTGGACTTAAAGGAGGCTTACCTGCACATCCCAATAAGGGAATCTTGCAGAAAATACCTACGCTTTACAGCAGGCTACATGCATAATCAGTTCTCTGCACTGCCCTTTGGCTTATCTACTGCACCCAGGGTATTCACAAAGTGCCTAACTTCAGTCATTGCATTCTGCAGGCAAATAAATATTCAAATATACACATACCTGGACGATTGTCTAATTCAGGCAGAAAGCCAGGGCATACTATTAAATCATTTGGCATTTGTAAAGAAACTGCTAACCTCACTGGGGTACACCATAAACAAAAAGGAATCCCACCTAGTACCCTGCCAACAAATTGTATTCCTGGGAGCAAACTTGAATACAACTTCCCAGGTGGCCTACCTCACGCCAGAGAAACAAGTTTAGTTGACAGCCTACTTCAAACTACTGGCCACAAAGACTCAGCTATCTGCAAGGAAAATACTGCAAGCCATGGGGTTCATGGCCTCTTGCATTCTACTAATTCCATATGCAAGACTGCATATGAGGAAACTACAATGGTATCTAAAAAGCCCATGGTGTCAACATTCTCAGGACCTGGAATCAATGATTCCTATCATTCCTTGTATAAAGACAGAGTTCCTTTGGTGGGCAGAGGCCTACCACAACAACAAGGGACTGCCATTCATTCTACCTCCTGCAGCCCAAACCCTAACAACAGATGCATCAGACTATGCATGGGGGGCTCACTTGGCAGGGCAGTGCATTCAGGGCAAATGGAACCTGAGTCAGATGCACCTGCATATCAATCAAAAAGAAATGTTAACTGTACAGAATTCTCTGACAGCCTTCAAGGACCACATTCTTCCAGGACAATTATTGGTAAAGAAGGACAACACCACTGTTATGGGGTACATAAACAAGCAGGGGGGAACCCACTCATACCCTCTCTGCAGACTAGCCATGGCTCTGTGGAACACAGCCTTGAGCTACCAAATGCACCTACAAGCTCAATTCCTGCCAGGCAAGCTAAATTCACCTGGTAGATGATCTAAGCAGAAATCTCATGGACCCACATGATTGGAAACTAGAACCAAATATATTCAACATTTTGAGAAACAAATGGGGGAGCCCAGAGATAGACCTGTTTGCCTCCCCTCAGAACTACCAATTGGACAAATCAAATTCTGCACAAGGACTCCCCACAGACAAGCTTGGAAATTGGATGCCCTGTCCTTCACCTGGGAAAGCTTCTCAGTTTATGCCTTTCCCCCTCTGCCTCTCCTCTCAAAAGTTCTATTAAAGATCAAACAGGACAAACCAAGGACAATACTCATTACAGCAGACTGGCCATGCCAACACTGGTACCCCCTCTTGCGCAGTATGTCACTGCTGGAACCCTGGCACCTACCTCAGACCCCTTCTCTGCTGTCCCAGCAGGAGGGTCGCATTCTGCACCCCCAGCTTCAAACCCTGAACCTGGCAGCCTGGCTAATTACCTGAGTTCTCCAATACCACCCCTCAGCAAGCAAGTGCTGGATGTCATCCTGGAGGCAAGGAGGCCTAGTACTAGAAAATCCTATGCTGAAAAGTGGAAAAGATTCTGTTCCTGGAGCCAGACTCAGGTGATGGGCACAACAGTGCCCAGTTTACCGCATATTCTTCAATACTTAACAGAGATGCTTCACAAGGGCCTTTCCTTCTCTTCTATTAAAATTCATGCCTCAGCCATTTCAGCACATTATAATACTGAGACACCCCTTTTCTCTCACCCCCTGCTGAAACAATTCCTCAGAGGGGTCAAAAATTTAAGACCACCCAGGAGAGCCCCTACTCCAGCCTGGGACCTTAACTTTGCATTGGAAAAGCTCACTCTACCTCTTTTTGAGCCAGCTGCAACTGCGGAGTTGAAATTTCTTTCTTGGAAAACAGCCTTCCTTCTAGCCATAACTTCAGCAAGAAGGGTGTCTGAATTACAGGCCCTCATGGCAGTGGAGCCCTTCATCATCTTTCATGCGGACAGGGTGTCCCTCAGGACCAATCCTTCCTTTATGCCCAAGGTGGTATCCAGTGTGGCCCTTAATCAGTCCATTCATTTACCAACCTTCTTCTCTAATCCACAGAACAAAGGAGAATGGATACTGCACTCCTTGGGTGTGCACAGACAACTTAGATTTTATTTGGACAGGACTAAGCCTCTCAGGAAATCTGAACAGCTGCTAGTTACCTTTGCTGCAGGGCAGAGGGGAAGGCCATTTTGAAGCAAACCATTTCTAAGTGGTTAGGCCATTGCATTAATTTCTGCTATAAGCACCATGGAAAACCTACCCCACATGGGATAAGATCACATTCCACCAGGGTGGCATCTACTTCTACAGCCTTTCTCAGAGGTGTTACTACCGGGGACATCCTAGAAGCTGCTACCTGGAGTTCTGTACATACCTTCACCAAGCATTACCACTTGCCATTTTTTTCTAAATCCAGAGCTGGTTTTGCCACTGCAGTCTTGCAGGGCCTAATAGCTGGTCCTAATGCTATCTAATTGCCTCCTCCCTTCCTTAGCTTTGGGAATCTATCCAAATGTAATGACTGCAAAAGTGAAACACTAAGAACATTGTACAGTTGTGTACACTTACCATAAATTAGAGTTAGGAAAAAAATGTTATGGTGAAATTTGTTTTGTGAATTCCATAATCTGCAGTTTCAAGACTTAGAAATTAGTTTATTTTCCTATAATCCAACCCATTTTCACCCCCCTACCTAGAGATTATTATTGCTATACTTATATGTTGTTATTTGAAGCATGCTTCCATCGCCAAACTTTGCAGTTATTTCTGAAAACCTTTCCAAGATGTCCATCAGAATTTAAATGATCATTATTCGGAATTGCAGTATAATGTATCATTAGGTCTGGAAAAGCACATCTGCTATGCGACTTGACATTTAATTTGATCTCACCACCAAGGCATACATGCATTTGAAGAGATCTCACCCTTCCATACATAGGGTTAGGCCCTAAACCCTTTTGACCTATTCCCTAGCTTTTGCTGCATCAGAATGCATAAATAGGTGTCAACTACCCTCTGATTTACTTGATATCAACCTCTGTTAAAAGGACATTTACTCTTAATTAGATGGGGTGAACAGATTTTGACCTTAATCTTCACCCAGTCTAAATAAACTAACTTCACCATGCACAGACATTATTAACCTGCCAAACTGCACAACATATAAGAAAAGCTGGCCTATCATAATTCAGTTTTATAAGATAAAGAACACAGTATATTAATACTCCTCGAATCTGTTCGTTTTTACTCCATTTAAACTCCCCATATCGGCTAAAGAAGATATGTGGCTCAAAAGTTCTTTTCTTGGTGATAGTTTCAAACTGACTTAACTCATCCTTACTTAAATACAAACCTCCCAAAACCACCATCTTCCATCCATCCATCCACAAACCATTTTTCCCATATTGGTGTCGGGGTGTCACTTTAACATTGTCAATCATCTCGAGCCAAGGTTCACACTGCCAGCTGGCTTATGTCTCTTATTACATTGCCTACCTCCCTGGTTTTTCCTACCTTCTACTATTAATTGTTACTGAATATTACAGTGCTATTTAAAACAAATCCTATAGCCATACTCTTTTATGTTAAACTCTTAGACTTAGTCTTGTCAGCATATACATCCTCACTTCCTGCCATCCAGTTTAGCTATCTACTGCATGCCTCGTTACTCCACATTCCTCGCTTTAATAACATGTACCTTTATAGTGAACAGCCATTGCCAAGTCATAGACCAACACAGTCAGTTCTTAAATGCATAACTCTGCAGCCTGAAGGACTAACTGTAGTCACATTACATATATGCACACTCCTAAAAATAACACATTGAAATCTGGATGTATTGAACAAATCTCCACATCACTGCAGTTATTGAAATTTAACTAAAATAGCCATCACCTCTGTTCTCACCCTTAAGCAGGAATCTTCACCTTTTTGGCATTGTGGAGCAGGAAAAGAATAGGTGTTAGTAACCTTATGTTGCAAGCAATTAGAGTGCAGACTCATAACACTGCACCTACCAAACCAGAGTAGGGACCTAACTGGGTAATATATGACTATACCATTGGCCACTACCTAAACACTGATTGGCGCCTTCTAGTTAAACCTTTACCTTGCCTCCAGTGTGGAAGACATTTTAATTGTATTTTTTTCTAATATTAAACATTACAACACCATTGTTGTAAGACACTTCAGTCTACATAAGTCTTCTAAATGTCTAGCTCATTTACTTATGGCATTTTGTCTTCACGGATTGTTAAAATCACACACAATTTTTGGAAATACTTGCTATATGATTTGCATTTAAAACAAAGCAAAAAAAAAAAAAAACAACAGTGAGAGACCACACGTCTTAAAGAAGGAACAAAGGTTTCTCTGATACGTTAATAAATAGTTACTGTGTTCATGCTCCTTCTGATGAAATTTATACACAACTTTCCCCACAAAGTACTAGTTACAGTGGTAGACGTGCCTGTTGCAATGTAATTGTAAAACATTTTTCAACTATAAATGGTATTAAGGTTCATAGGTGTGTACTAGGCTAATGGCCCTGGAGCCTTTACAAGCCTAGCCCATAGAAGTGCCCTGGCATCATGCTGCCCTACGTTAGTTCCCAGTGCCTCTATCAAGTAGAGCCACTATAGTGATCCCTGGAGTAAACTTTCTATTTCCCATCCACTCATCAAGATTTCTCTTGAAGAGGGCCAGTGAGGTGCTCTGCTTGACATGTATGGAAAGTCTATTCCAGAGTATGGGTAGTCTCTGGGTTATGAACCTGTTCCTCCAGCATATTCTGCTGATTGTGGTAATGAGGTTGAGGTCTCTGGAGCATGTAGTTTGGAGGGGTTAGGATTTCTTTAAATGTAGCATTTCTAACATAGCTGTTTCAGACATGGTTTTGTAAGTCAAGCAGATATTGCCTCTTAATAGACGATATGAAACAAAGAATAGCTGCAGTTTTTTGAGTCTGTTGGTGTAGGACATGTGTTTAAGACCTAGAATCCTCTTCATGAGGTACTTTTGTGGTCTTTCCAGCTATTGCATGTGTCTACTGAGGCACATGCCAAATACTCGATGATTGGCCTAATGAGGGAAGAGTAGAGAGAGATAATGACCTCTTTCTTCCTAGATGCAAAACCCTTGGTAATGAGATGTGACACATAGAAGGACTTCCTGACCACAGTGACAAGGAGAGGTTGCTGTCAACCTGTGTCTCCAGATCTCTTATAAACCTTCAGTGTTCAGTGGGCTCCCATTGATGTGGTAATAGGTGGGAACTGAGTTTTTCCCAAAGGGGATGATGATGCATTTTTTGGCATTAAGCTTAAGGCCATGGTTTCGACACCAGTCACTGGTCTCAGTGAGGTCTTTCTGTAGAATGTCTACATCACCTGGGGAGTTAATAATGGCTGTCAGCTTGCAGTCATCTGTGAACTTGGTCAGCCAGAGTCCCTCCGTGTTGACCTGGACTTCTGAGAAGTAGATGCCAAACAGGACAGGACCCCAGGACTGATCCCTGTGGGACTCCACTAATGACTGGTCAGCATTCTGACTTCGAGTCAGCTACTTTCACACTATGGGTTCTATCTGTGAAACAACGAAATATACACCAGGATCTTTATTAAATAAAGCTTTCGGGTCTACACCCTTCATCAGTATAGGGGTTGATGCCTAGTTTGGTGAGTTTAATAATAATTCCTGAGTCTGGAATGGTATCAATGGTCTTGGCCAGATTGAGGTAGGCTGTATGAACTGCCTTGCCCTCATCCACAGCTCTGGTGACTGACTCAAAGAAGTCAACCAGGTTGAGCAGTCATGATCTACCTTTCACAAAACCAAATTGCGTGGGATCTAGAGTTTGGAGATTCCCTATACCCTTGTTAATTAGGTCCATGATGATGCGCTCCATAGCTTTACATATCCAACTCGTCAGGCTAATATGGAGATAATTCCCAGGGTCTGTAATCGCTCCCCCTTTATTGAGAAGAATGACTGTAGCAGTGCACCATTCGGTAGGGACAAAGCCTGAGGTGAGGCTGTGATTGAACAGGGCACACAGATATGGTGCCAGTTCACTTTGCAGTTCATGTAGAACACAGCCAGGGATATTGTCGTGTCCCATTGAAGCTGTATTCTTGGCCTTGGACAATGCAGATTTAACCTGTGCTGCAGTAATACTGGATGCCTGGCATTCGGTATTGTGATTGGTCCTTTAGGGGGGAGAGAGGGGTAAAGTTGGCACTGAATCTGTTGGTCAGTATGTTGGCAAAATCTGTTGGCTCAGTATAGAAGGTACCATTGTGCAGTAACTCAGAGCAAACCTGGGTAGTGCTGTGGAGATTCTTGATATAACTATAGAAGGCTTTGTGGTTGATTTTTGTGTCTGCCACAATTCTGCCTTCATAGCTGGCTTTAGAGGTTTTGATGAGTGATCTCAACTTTTTGTTGAGGCTAATAAGGGAGTTTTTCCAGTCTTGAGACTTCACCTTTTTCTGCAACAGTGTCTTCTGCAGCAGTGTCTTCTTCTGTTGTAGAGTTTATTGATGGCAGGGATCCACCAGATTGGCTTCCTTTTTTTGGATGACAGCATCTTGGTTTTGCTGGGTATCACTAATTCCATGCATTTATGTATGTGTTCGTACAGTGCATGGTGTATTATTTGACAGTTATGCATCTATTTTGCATTGACATGGATGCTGTGAAGTTAGCCACCTCTGTTTTTAGGAGCCCAAAGTCAGCTTTGGAGAAGTTTTTCATGGCGGTTACCTTTGTGGGGGGTGTGGGTGAAATGTGGATTTCCATGGTGATTAGTTTATGGTCAGATCTAACCAGGGAGAAATTGACTATTGGTGTAGAGCAACGACTGCCCATCTTTGTAATAACCAGGTCAAGGATGTTGCTTCCTCTAGTGGGGGTAAGAATGAGCTGGTCCAGGGCATTGGAAGTGATAAATTCCAGGAAGCATTAGGCCAGTGTATTGGTGCATGAGTAGTTTTCCCAGTTGATGGAGGGGTAGTTGAAGTCACCTAGTATGAGAGTGTTGGGTTGGACCCTAATAGTTTCCAGGGTGCTTAGGAACGTGGAGTGAGAGTCTTGGGACATGGTTGGGGACCTCTAAAAGGCTACAACCTAAATTGCCGTCTTACCCAATGTTAGTTGTACCGGAAGTATCTTGGATGAGTTATGCTGATACTAAAATATATATACTTGTGATTCTCTTCCTGAATTTTTTGTTTTAAAGGGTCCATGTTATTAACTTTGCATATAAGAAATAACAATGAAACTTAAGGACAGAATAGATGAACACATTAAGATGTACTTAGAAAGGAAGCCCAGTAGCTGAACATTTTTAAACTGTCATTCCAGTAATTCAGGCTTGTTGCTTGCTTATTGTACAAGGAACGTATTTGCATTTTAAAGTTTAGGACTTTAACACCTAATGGTCTTAGTTAATTAAGCTGGTTATTTTTCATTGGTCAATAAATTTAGTACTAATTAAGTGTATGTATTTATGTTTACAGAATTTGTGTATTTTGTCTTTCCTCTAAAGGCTCTGTTGAGTCACCACTGATTTTCAGTAAAGTGGCCGCTTTTAGTTGTTGCTATCTTTATTTAAAAAAAAAAGCATGCTTTAAACACAAGCCTTCTCATAAATGGGTGCCAGCAAGAAGGTGATGATGTGCCAGAACACTAGCAAAGCAGTAGAAAACTAAGAAACAAGAAATCTGCTCCCACAGCTGCCCATTTCACTGCAAATGAAAAATTCCAAGAGTAGATGCTGTCGTAATACCAAGAAATGTTTAATAAAACCTTGAGCAGATCAAGAGCCATCTTAGTTAAATGCATCATTCTCCCCTTGTGATCCAAATATGGATAGGGAAGAAGCTACAGTTTTAAAATGCAAGCTAGAATTTTGATATCCATGAAGAATCTGCCAGGTCTAATATCAATTTCATACCTGTATGAGACATGACTGAAGGTTATGTTCAATGCTACTTGTACTGCATTAAATCTTTTAGCTCTAGTTGAGCAAATTACCTTTCTTATCATTTAAAACAATCTGATTGGATGGCTAGACTTGCCCACCTATGACAGACCTATCTGATACACAGCTGAAGGCACATACAAATACAAGAGAAAATTCACATTTGTCTGGATGAAGAGAAAAATTAAAAAGTTGTGAATTTGCATTAACACCAAAAGATTACAGCTGCTAAGCCCCATCAAAACCTTTAAATGTGTCAAAACTTCAGGGCACCTTTCATATGCCAAACCATTAATTACTATAAGCTGAACTGACTAAAACAGAGGTGTTGGTACCAAGCCCTTCAGAGCTTTCCTGCTGCCAAAGACAGTATTCCAATGTGGGCTTTTGAGGATCAACTGTCAACTAATGCTGTTCCATTAATGAGCAGTAAAGTTCCCTTTGGAGAAAAAACTTCCAATTTACTTTTTTGTGACAGAAGTGTTACTTCCACATTTGCAACGCTTGCATTAAGGGGGATGCAAACAAATCTAAGTACAACCTTAAAACCATAAATGGCTGATACGCCTCATTTATGACTGCATTGCCACACTGTCTGAAATAGCACAGTAACACTGTCTCCTCTGTTTTAGACTGTTCATTAAAAACTGCAGGAAAAACCCAGCCAAGCTAGTGTTTTCACTGCATGATACCTTAAATCACCTGTAATGGAGGTCTGTGAGATATATGCAAATGACCCCTTAAGGACATACAGTGTTTCAGCTACATGGCTTCTGAATCCTCATGACATTTAAGTTTTTAAGTCTTTATGGGTGCATTCAGGCCAATAAAGCCAAACTGCAGTAGCTGTGGACATGCATGTTCCTGCCTTTTAGTGACCTGATGAGCACAGTATAAATGGATTGTTTGGCTATACCTTAGAAACTCAGAGATTAAAATCAAGCCTGATATCCATAAATATTAAGATGCCTGCAAATAATCCCAACTTTCATACAATCCAAATCGTAAAAAGGTCACACAGACAAACCATTCAGTAAAAACTGCGATAAAAACCCTGTCAGGCTATACTTTTCACTGTGTGATACCTTAAACCTCCTGTAATGGAGGCCCGTTGGATTGGAATTACCAGGCATTACCCTATGCTAATTTGCTTTAGGCAACTAAGCATCAGACCAAACATGTCCTACTCCACAGTTTGATACAGTGACAGTAATAAAATGCTACTCTACAAAATAATAACCAGCTTGTCTCTTTGTAGCCATCCCTTAAGAATTTTAAGTATAAATGAAAAGTACATCATCAACTCTACAGAAATGTGTTTAATAATGAGAAGAAAAATAATAGACTCCCGTCTCTAATAAGAAGACACGATCTATACGCTACTGCTTGTTAGCCAAGACTGGAATCAAGTCCTCTTTACTGTGCTGTCAGCTGGGCAACTGTCCAATCATGAGACAATGCAGACAGCGAAGATTAAAGCCTGCTTAAATAACATTAGGTGGGTTGATACTGTGGAGAGGCATGGAAGCTGACTCCTCAAATTGTTCCGTCTGTTAATACTGTGGGTTATGTAAGGACATGGTCATAAAATGGACTTGCATATTTCTTTCACCTTTCTAAGTTTCCCTCTCCATTCCATCTTTATCTTGGAGCATACCCTGTTTGTTAGAGCTATTCCAACATTTTATCTGTATTTTCAAACATTTTCTCCTCTCCTAAAACATAAGCTTAGGACATACAGTACAATGCGATTGCCTTAATTTTACTTTGCTTCAGCATTTAAGTGATGCCTGGAGAGGAATTAGTTGCTCTTAGTCCCTTTTTGTGTGTGTGTGTGAAAACATTTCAAGGCTGTTTTTAGCACTTTTCTCCTCAGGCATTCATAGTACACAGCCAAAATTCAGCGTAGCATAGTCAGTGGTAGATAAGGAAAGATAATAATAATACCATTCTTGTCGTAAGAAATGTTTCCATACAGACATGCACCACATGGCTATCAAAAGTCTAGCAGTGGAGTGTAACTAAATATGGTAGTATCCCTTGAGAACACAGTATTGCAAAGGTACAACAGAAGGATGTGTGTAGCTGATGTCTTCTGCAGACTCCAAATACCAGTCTGGTTTAGTAAATAGTGCAAACGTATCTATATATTGGTTTGTTTGTTTTCTTAACCCATAGATCGTTGAAATCTTCTTTTAGAAACACAACAGATCCACTTTTCTCTTCTAGATATTTATTAAAGTTCAGATAGCTGCAATCACACTGAAGATGTTAGTTGTAAATGGCCATAACAGCAGTATAGGATTTTATGTTATTTAGCATTTGCTTACTACTGAGAAAGTGTGTCGGTTCATTGAACCTTTTCAGCCAGAGCCCATGTCAGTAGGGAAATGGTGAATACAATATGTACGGACAGTTTAAAATAAACAGCATATTTTCGGAAGGTAGAAGGAAGTTGAAGTACCTGTAGAAAATTCATGAGGGAACATAATTCCACAAAGATAGTGACAGGAGGTCAAAAGTGAATCAAATTGAACCAAGCTCTGATGTTCTGAGGAAGAAATCTTACCACTGAGCTATTGCACTAACCATCCATCTCATTTAATCCAAATTTGAACTTAACTAAAACTACTTGCAACATAAATTTTGTACAGAGACAAGTCGCCATACCAGAAATATTGGCACATTAATTCCTGTGGCTCTCTAACTAATTGTTATATATTTTAGGCTGCACAATGTCACAGAAATTGAGAGTTCTTGCGAACAATGATTTTTCCTTAACCTATGTGGACATCTGTTCTCCCCATGTGGTGTTGTGAGGCAGATTGCCCCCTTGAAAAAGCATTGTAAACATTTCATGCTCTTTTTGTAGCACATATTTAATCATTTTGTAATTGAGAGGTTGTGATCTATTTAATTAGCATCTTCTTTAATATTTGTATTCCTTTATATATTAAGTAGATTAAGATGCTGATAAGTTATCAAAGAAGGTATAATGGCTTTATTAAAATAAGAATATGCATTACAATTTAAGAAAGAATTTTACAGAAATTCACAGTGTTTATTGCATATAAGGGTTACATTTTTCAGCTGTTCTTGTATTTAAGTTTGAAAAGGAGATAGAATGATCCTCGTTATCAAGGTGCAAAAGTCAGTATAAGGTAATGTGAAGCAAGTGCCATGGTACATATGGCAGGAAATTTACTACGGCCTAGATGACCTGGATTAATTTAGTTGCTTGGTCATATGAATTGCTGGGAGGAAGGATTGGCAAGGCCCATCCTGGGGGGACAGGTAATCTATTTGCAGGCACACAAAGCAATTGGAGCTACCTGCTGAAAGCTGAGAAGCCAACTGCAATGTGCTTCAGCCAAGGGGCAGGGTGGCTTGCTGATATCATTTTCATGCAGATGTGTGGAGCAGTTTGGCATAGTCTTCCCATTGTGTGGCTCCTTGGAAGTTGTCAGGGCACATATCTAAGTAGTGTGGGAGAAACTGGAGTAGGTCCTAAAAGAGTAAAAAAATCCCTTTGGCAGATATTAAACAACACAGACCCGCAACCCCCAAGGTGCCCTTAGATTTCACATCGTCCCTGGTCGTACTTTATTTATAGTATGGGGGTGGTATACAGTAATGTGTAGACCTTGCAGTTGACATGGAGTACTGGAGATGGCTTTAAGAGTGAAGCAGAGAGAAAAAAGGCATGACCCTAAAAAAATAAGTATAAGATAATGTGAGCCAAAACATTAGTTTAAGGTTACTGAACACATGTATATTGCATTACTGAGTAATAAGGTAGTATAATATATTCATTAAAGATGATGTTCATCATTCAACTTCACACAACTTGGCTAACTTCCAAAAGCTCTGGCTGTCCTTCCACAGATCCACTCTGACTGCTGATTGGGCAGCCCTAAGGAGAGAAAATCAACAGTTGTGATATTTAAGAAACCAATTATTTCTGAAGTACTGTCTGTTTCTTGTTTGTGACCACTAAATAAGTTCATAGGTGTTTACTAGGCTAACGACCACAAGGGCCTTTTTAAGCCTAACCATGCATCCTGAATCTCTGACAAGTTCTGACACCCTTGATAAGTGTAAGCATGGGCCTGAGAGATGAACCATTTACAGGTTGCCTGTTTGCATTAGAGACATAGGTGCCAAACCAGGGATGAATTTACGGTTTCTCATCCAAATGTCCAAGTTGCACTTGAATTGGGTTAGGGAGTAACTCTAATTCACATGGATGGGGAGTCTGTTCCATAGTCGGGGGAGTCTCTGGCATACATACCTATCTCTCAAGCAGGTCCTATTTATATCACAGGCAAGATTTAAATCTTTAGAATGGGTAATTCTAGTACTGTTTGTTTTGTGGATATTCAGGAGGTCCATCAGAGTAGGGTCTGACAATGCCTTTTATGCCAGTCATAGATCTCCTCTCAAAAGCCTGTAGGAGACAGAATACAGTGATAGGACCTTGAGGCGGTCAGCATGGGACATATTAATTGCAACCTGTATTCTTTTAGTGAGGAGCCACTGTAGACATTCTGAGCCTCAACTAACGTTGCAGGCTTATTTAATGTAGAAGTGTACTGCTTATACAAACTTTTTATTTGTTCATAAAAGCTTAAGTGTGAGACAATGTTTTTATTAGGGCAAGGACAATGACAGACTGCATAGACCTTATGTGAATGCTGTGACAACTATCTGCTATTTTTTTCTGTCAGTGGTTGGGAGTTGGCATAGGTGTTGGGGATTGGGATAATGGTTATGGTGTTTACCTCACAGACATAAGAAACAGGGTTTGATTCCCACTGTAACAAAAGGAGCTACTGCCAGCCCAGCTATCTGGAATTTTGTAAATAATTATATGTCATTCATGAATATTAATATGATTTATACAAAAGTGTGATAGAAGGAGATACTGCCAGCCCAACTATCTGGAATTTTGTAAGTAGTTGTGTGCCATTTGAGAATAGCAACATGATTCATATGCCTGTGTTACAAATGTATTAGAACTGTATGTCATCATGTATAGACATGTGTGGTGAAGATATATTTTTATACACTATTGTAATTGTTTAGATGTATGTATTTTAAAATGGGAGACTGAAACTTTAAAAGAATTGTTGAGGATGAGTTACTTTATGGCTGGGCCATAAACAAAATGTGTTATCTCTCGGTTTCAGTGCAGTAACAGAGACAATCTCTAGAAGTTTTCTGTATTGTCTTTACATGTGAAGTAATGTAAATTTTTTTACGACTTCCACCATTTGCCAAAGATCTGAGGGGTTTGTATTTTTCATAGGGAGATGCTAAATGCTGGCAGTTTCTAGCAATGGAGGTTTTCACCTGGGATAGTCAGATAACAAAATTGATGTCATCCTGCAAGTATTCTAACAGCAATATTTGAGATACTAATTTAAGATCTCTCTGACAAAGAGACAGGGCATTTTTGTATTTTGTCTTTGACCTGGCAGCATCAGCTGGGAAACCCCACTCACCACATCTGTCTTACCTGGCTGTGTAAGTAAGTTAACTAGGGTACAGTAATTTCTTTTAGATTCAGTAAGAAATATAGTAAAAATTAGTTTAGATTCTTTCTGTATTTATTTGAGATTGTCCGGCAATGCTGTTTTAAATATTTCTTGTGATATTGATTTAAGAAGTCACTGTGGATACATATTTAGTATTGTCTTGTTCTTTTATTATTTATTATTAAATATATTTAAACATGTCTTTATGGTTATTTGTGAGACACATTTAACTCCTAGAGTACCTGCTTATCTATTTGGTGACACTGTGCAGGCAATGCCTAATAGGCTTGCTCTTGGTCAAACTACCATTTGGATTAATAATAAAAGTACACAGCACGATTGGACACCCTTTGCTAATGGCCTTAAAGTAGCTGATAAGGAGTGGCTGGTGGCAGGTAAAACTACCTTATAGTCTGGGCAGAAGGGGGAATAGCTAGTAAACCTGTGCCAGCCTTTCCCAGGTGTGTGTGTGTGTGTGTGTGTGTGTGTGTGTGTGTGTATAAATCAAACCTCTAAGTATGTATGTGTGTTTCAGCTACTTGGGCAGCGACATGAAGCATTGGTTGGACAGAGGGGGTGCTAGAGGTCTTGTCACAGTCACTCGGCTGAGATCTCAACACTATAGCTGTGTCAGTGGGGAGTTTTATTGGGGATCTGGAGAAAGAGGAAGAAACCAGCCCCAGACTGACTGTGGTCTCTGTGTGCTGTTAAGGGAAATTGCACTTTACTGTGAGTGTACTTTTCATCTTCCCAGTGTGTACATCCCCTGCTGTTGCCAGAGTTGAAGATTGAATCTCCTTATTTACTGGGCCAGTGCTGGGGCATTACACCCACCTTGAGGAAAACTGATAAGGCTTAAAGTGGCTCAGATGAAGAGCTAACCTGTGAACTAGAATACTGATAGGATTTTTTCTGTACTGCTTGTACATTTGCAGCATATATACTGATTGTGTTCACACTGTGAAACTACCTGCCATTTTTTTCTGTAAGACTAAGTTTTTCTTCTTAGGGAGTCTGACAAGATTTTATTGTACTGCTTCTACCTTTACAGGGGTTATTTACAACTTGTGCCTAAACTGTGACAATTTACTTGCCATTTATTTCTGTTGGATTCATTTTGTTTCAGTGGGATTATAAGACAATTTAGAGTACTACTTCTTGTGCATTTAGGGCATATGCACTGCTTGTCTTCACTCTCTGATAATTTATCTGCCATTAATTCTCTCATACTAATTTTATACATCAGGAATTCTGACAGTTTAATTTATTTCTTGTGTATTTAGTGGGCATGTGTTATGAGTGTTCTCATGGTGGCAACTTACCTGCAATTTATTTCTTCCAGACTAATTCTATTTTTAAAGGGTTTCAGACAGGATTTTACTGTACTGTTTCTGCATCATAGTGATTTTGTTAGATTTTGTCTTTAGGATAAAGTATAAATGTGCTGCTTATGTAAACTATGGGCAATTTATCTGCTGATCAGTTCATTCCAGCAAACCTTACTGCATCTGACTAATCCTCCTCAGACACGACACAGATATTTATCCTGCTACTGCTGGTCTGACTTCCTCAGGTGCAAAAAATAATCAAAATCTATGCCTTACTCAATAATGGATACAGATGCACTGGTCATATGTTGCTCCTAAGCCAGTCACTTCCTTCTTCAGCTTCCTCTGGTGTAGTTCTTTAATCTACGTTTAACCAGAGGTCATCCTTGTCCTATTCTGCTGTTTCTAATGTTCATGTCCAGGCATGGGAAAACCATCTTTTCTGAGACATGGAGTTTCTCAAGGGGGATGCTACTGGATGTCCAGGATGTGTACCCTTGAAAGGGCACATATTCCTCTTCTAGTCGGTTACTGACAATAGATAGAAAAGAAAAAAAGTTTTGCTCACCTGAAAACATAGTATCCATAAGAAAAAAATTATTTCTTGCCTTAACTAAGAAGCTGGTTCAAACAGCCGTCCTGGAACATGACCCTCAGTACCTGATAGGCAGAAGAAATCTGGTCCTCACAAACTCCATGTGAGGTGATTTCCTTTCTCAGATTATTGCCTGGAGGAGTGAGGTGTCTTTTCCTGAACCTGTGGATATTCATACTGCATTAAGAAGATTTATTAACATGTTATAAAAGGATTTGCATCATTCTAAGCCTTTTCCTCCTCCAGTGCCAACCTTGGAGGAGGTATATTTAGGGTTACCACCTGTCCCACTTTGCGAGGGACAGTCCCTCTTTGGGCAGTTGTGCCCTGACAAAGACATTGTAAAAATGGCAAATGTCCTGAGATTTTAGGACAAAATTATTTTCTATATTTTATGTAATAGTTGCATAAAACAGTTATTCTGTATCTAAAATACCTAAATGTTATAAGAAACAGAATAAGCAACTAAAATGCTACAATAATAAGCTTTTATTTAGGCAAAAATGTTAAGTTCTAACCTTTGTACTGACCATGGGTATGTGTCGGCTTGTAAAATCTGATGTTTGTACCAAAAATGTCCCACTTTGGCCATTTGAAAAGGTGGCAACCCTAGGTATATTAGACCCACCTGGCTCAACCTTGATTCACAATCTTCAGTCCCCATAAAAGCAGATATGTAACAGGCTACTATTAACTTCCAAATCTTACTCTTTGAGTATGGGGGAAAGGTTTATAGACAGATTTTTTGACATGGCTGTAATAGATAAACATGCCTTAAAATTTATTTTATAATTGTGTAGAGGCTGACGTGTTACATTGTTTCTGCTTTTATTTGAGGATGTATACATGGGTACAATATTAAAAGTTTTTCAGGAAAAATAAAATCTAAATTCAGCTTTATAAAAAAGTTATATTTAGTCCATCTGTTGTTCTTGTCCACAAATTATTTGATAAAAGTGAGAAATTAATTTAGGGAGGTTCTAACATGCTGCAGGCTCTTCTTTCAAATTCACAAAATCTATGAGGAAAACACCTTAACCGTTATACCAACCCCAACTTCTATTTTAAACACTAGGCTACCTGCTCTTGCAGGCCATTTAAGCCTAGCCAGTTTGCCTTACAAATATGAGAATTAAACCCTATACCTAATGTCTATGAGTTAAAATAGGCTACACTGAGATTTGAACCCACACATAGGCAGACAACATTCACTTTGCCGAACTGCTTAACCATTTGAACTAATGGACATCACACTGCCTATGAAACGACTGTAGATTACAGGACAGGAGCAATAGCAATCAGGAACTTTTCCAATAAATATATTTATTTAACATTTGTTTACCAGGAAATTTCAATTTTCGGCAGAGGCCTGGGGAGAAACACTCCAGACACGTCTTTGTGATGGGGGAAGAGACCAGAGCACCCAGAGGAAATACAGGGAGAACATACAGACTCTGCACAGAATGAACCCCAGCCAGGAATTGAACCAGGGAACCTCTTGCTGTGCGGTGATAATGCTAACCATTGCACCACTTCACCATCCATGATGACTGACTTAAAGCCTCAGAGGCTAAGCTAGCATGGCTTCTCTTTTCAGCCATACTTCCTGTTTCTATCTCTTAATACCTATCCCTGCAAGTGTGTCTGTTCCTTTCCCTTTGACAAGGAATTGTCACAGACTCTCTGGTGTTAAAGGTAGTACAGGGGGGAATAGGAGAGGAACAGTTGACACTGGATAAAAAAAATCCTTTCAAGAGAGCTCCTCCCAACCCTCTAAAGTTTATAGGCCAAACAGATTTTTTTTTCTTGTGGTTTGTCATCTTTTCTTACCCTAGGAGTCATAAAGCCAGTGCCATTTCAAGGGGCTTAAGCTTGTATTCCAGAATGATTCAAGTACCAAAGAAGAGCCTTCTTGGAGTCCAATTTTAAATGTCCATTTCTATTTCATTTTAAAGAAATTTCACTATTAAGGATGTCACCCGTTCAGAGTCTGCTATGCTTTATTAACCATGGAAGCTTTATGGTAACAAGGGACATTTAACATCTTTTAACGTCGGTGTCTGGATCACATATCAACTGTATTTACCATTACATCCATAGATTTTCAGATACCAGTCTTCAAATATAAGTAAATGTGAGTTTCTCCTTGTTTTCTCCAAATTATAAGTTATTCTGTAGACTCCTCTGAGTTCCTTGGAAGTAGTTCCTACAAGGGTAAAGGTACAAGGTCTGTGCATTTTTTAGACAGACCGACGCACATAATTTTCAAACAGTTGTACAACACCACAGTGATGTGATATATCAGCAAACTAGGGGGCACAAGGGTATACCCCCATACAGATTGGCTAGGTCCACTTGGGAACTAACACGTCATCAATCCTTAGTTCTCCAAGCACATTGCTTTCTTTTAGAGCAAAACACAGTGGCAGGCAAACTGAGCAGATCCAGGGCAGACCCTCAGGAATTGAGTTAGTATGGGGGATCTTCCATGTATTGATTTAGTTCTGAGATACATCTCAAAGAGGTCTGTTCGCCTCCTTTCAAAACACAATAGATGCTGTTTTAATTCCTTTGCAAAGGGAAGTTTTCTTTATGTATTACACTCTTTCCACTGATATTAAGGGTAATCCTGAATATTCAGAAAGACCCCACAAAAATATTTGTGGACAATACCTTCTGGCACAGGCAGTATTGATTCTCCCTTTTATATAATTGGCTATGGGCAATTACCAAAAGCTTCCTCAACATTTGGATTTACTCAGACAAGTCAGGGGAGTTTGATACACATCTCTAGTTATCTGCCTGGATTCTGATACCTCTGTTTTGAGGATGTACAGCAGGTACTAAATAAGGCAAAAAATCCTGCGGCTAGAAAATCCTATACTGACACGTCGACGACTCTTCTAGTTGGTACCCACCAAATAACCACGGCCCTATTCTGGAATTGTACCAGTGTTGCTCAAATATTTGTGTGTTACAAGCCACCGGATTTCATAGTGCTTTGTTAAAGTACATATTATGGCCAGTTAAGTGTATCTGCTCATAAGTCCTTCTCTTCTCGCAATGTTTTTTTTTTTTTTTAAATTTAATTAGTTTTTAATTATTTAATTTAATTATTGTTTTCATTTTCTGATAAGAGTGTTTTATTTGAAACCACCTTGCAAACAGGTTGTTCCTTCCTAGAATTTTTACTTTTGGTTGGAAAGGTTAACCACATTTCCATCTGAACCTACCTACACATTAGCCATTTAAGGCTCATTACATGGCAGACTGTTCTTCTATTTTCTCTGACATATGAAAGATTAGTGTCTGAGTTGCAAGATCTCTTGATGGCTAGACCCTCTCAGGTCTATGTTTAGGATAGGGTATCCACAGGATCAAATCCATCAGTCATGTCCAAAGATGATTCAGTTTCTTGGAAGTAGACCATCAGTCTTGCAGTGTTCCCGCCTAACCCTCAGAACCATGGAGAAGGGATTTCACATACTCTAGACATGCTTAAGTAGCTCAGGTACTGACCAAGTCTACTAGAAAAGTCAATCTGCTATTTATTTTTTGTGTTAGCACTAAGGAAGGGCAACCTGTTTCAGATGATCTCTAGTTGGTTGTCCTTGGTTTTTGCCTTTTGTGATATCTGCCATGATAAACCAGTTAGAAGCAGTATTAAAGCACACTGTCTGAGGGCCTTGTATTCGTTGATGGCATATTCAAAAGGAATACACTCTAGCAGCTTTCTAGAGACAGCAACATGGTCCTCTATATATAGCTATACAAGGGATTTTGTACTTGTCTATTAGTTTACAACAAGAACTGGCTATGGTAGGACCATTCTCCGGGGGCTCCTAGAACCAACTTACTTTATATATTGTATGATTACAGAACAGTGAGAGGTATGCATAACAAACACAGCGTACATGTAAAGATAATACAGAAGCAAAAAAAAAAAAAACGGGTTCCTATTTTTTGTATGTACATCCTTCAGAAAAATATTTTTGAAGCATTTAATTTTTAATAAATTACTTTGTTTTGTGTGTTCAGTGTGTCCACATGTAATTTGTGGTGAGGCACTTAAGACTGACAGATTTTATTTTTTCTGAAAAGAACAGAGGCAGTGCTTTTAAACCACAGGTTATGATGAGCAATCAAATTATTTATTTATTTATTTTTTGCATTGCAGCAATTTCCTGTGGACACCCTGGCCTACCCATGAGTGCTAATATTATTGGAGAATCATTTATGTATGGCTCTGCTGTTCATTATACCTGCTCTGGGGGTCGAACTCTAACCGGCAATTCTACCAGAACTTGTAGGGAAGATGGTCGGTGGAGTGGATTCCTGCCACATTGTTCAGGTACATAAGAAATCAAAAGTTTAAATTTCATAAAGAAAGTGTCCCTGTTTTTATTATATGCCTATACAGTATAATAATTTTGTAAATAACTGATTTCACTAAGCTCATTTTCCTATGTATACATTTTCTTAACTGTTGTACATATTTCCTTTCATGTTTGCAGAGTTCTGTAGTATGATAATGTTTCTGATTGCTCTTAAACCGACATATATTTTGCTTTTATTGTATTCCGTACAACACTTTACCCAGGTCGTGGCTGAAAAGGGTCATCTTACCAGCCCATCTACCTGGTCAACAAATAGAAATAAAATACATTTTTTAAAGCTTAGAAATTTATATTGCTGAATGTATTACACAGTTTTCCAAAGAAGATACATATTTTCTGAATATATTCAGGAATACTAGTGTTCCACTTTTGAATGTGCACTAATGTGACACATAGTAAAGCTAATGTTCTAGATGTAACAATCTCAGTTTTAATTTGTCTTACAAAATCAAAGCATTTTAGATGGAAAGCTAATAAGTATATGAATACACTGATTGGTGAATTAAAAGGGCTACATTATATAATTGAAGACACACTCCTTCAGATGTGTCTTGATCAAACTCGAAAGCACTAAACAGCAAAATAGAGAAACAGCATACAAGCGATTTCTATCCCTGGGAAAAAAATCACTTGGCCACCTCCATTACTTTGCTGTTTTCCTCACAGTAGTGTGATCTTAGAGTTGGTATATTTAAGTAGGGGGTGTGTGTGAGCACAGACCCCACATCAGGGGGTGTGGTGGGCGAAATCCCCCACTTTATATAATGTTTTGAAGTTTTTATATTTATTTTTTTTGTGGAACAGAGATTTTTTTTCCCTGGGAAAAAAAAAATTGCTGTTCCAAGTGTTCGGGATTGTAAGCGTTTGCTTACATGTTGTTGATAAATCAGCATTTGCTTTTTTAAGCAGTCGCTGATTTAATATAGACCCAATTAAAATATATACAGTGGAGCACAGGCTTGAGGATTGTGCTACAGTGTTAGATTCGGAAGCCACAGAAAAGTCTTAGACCCTTACCTAGATATTAAAAAAGTACTTAGGGCTTTGCCATAGTAATGCGTATTCATATATATATATATATATATATATATATATATATATATATATATATATATCTTAAAAAGCTCCAAGAATCTCAAATATAAAACTGTTTTTTGCACTATGAGGTTTAACACACTGTCAGTGTAGTCTGAAATATGTTCAGTCTTTGTGCATTAATTAGAAATAATGATTCTGAAAGGGGAAGGCTAAGCTTTTTTATGAATCTTGGGGATGCCAAAACATTTTCCCAGACTTGCACTAAATACCTGTAAGTATTGTAATTCCTCTAATGTGATGAATTGGTCACGTTTGCAAAATGTGGTTGTACTTTTCCCTTTTAAAATCATGTGTGTGTGTGTGTGTGTGTGTGTGTGTGTGTGTGTGTGTGTGTGTGTGTGTGTGTGTGTGTGTGTGTGTGTGTGCGTGTGTGCGTGTGTGCACGCGCGCGTGTGTGTGTGTGTGTGTGTGTGTGTGTGTGTGTGTGTGTGTGTGTGTGTGTGTGTGTGGTTGTGGGTATATTTATATATATTTATTTTCAGTAGTAAATGTTGAACGTTCCATACCTCAAATGCTTGCTTTGCTAATGTGTGTGTAAGATGGGGAATGGAAAATTGCTCGTTCCCTGCTGTTGTGCAATCTTGAAGTTGAGTATATCCTTTGCAAGTGTTGTAGAGGTGGCTTGCCGCATGCATTTTTTTTTTTTTGTTTATTTTTTGATATATTTAGTTTCAGTCTTTTTGGAGTAACAGTTTTAGTATCTGGGAAATGTAAACAAACAAACACAGATATTTACATTCATTCTCACACAGACACATGTAAGGTGTGATTCCTTATATCACTGTGCACTCAATCAGTTTCTGAATGATACTGAAGTGTAAGTGAACAGTTGTATGTAAGGAAAAAGCATGGGGATATCAGAGGCACTACTTGTACAATTTGTTGTATTGCTTTTTGTCTGAGATTACACCCATTGGGATAAGAAGCTTTGTTTTGTTAAGTACTCTAAGTAAGTGAAATGTCACAGCTGATACCAGTGTAATATACTGCACTGTTTTTAGTGTGAGACTGCACACAGTGAGAGAAGGAGTTTTGCCTTTACTGTTGTGCAATTTCAGAGTTGGTATATTTAAAGTAATGGGGGTACAGGAGGGCTTACTTCCCTACTAAAGGACTGTTTTATTGTTTTATTTATATTAAGTTTCAAGTTCTGGGTCTGTTTCTCTTTAGTGTTTTAGCTTTAATGCATTGTAGATATATAGATATAGATATATAGATATAGATATATATGTATATATATATATATATATGTGTGTGTGTGTGTGTGTGTGTGTGTGTGTGTGTGTGTGTGTGTGTGTGCGTATGTGTGTGTGTGTGTGTGTTATAAGTATGCGGCACTATGCAAAGTCAGAAGTGACCACCCAAAAGACACCTCCAGATTCTCACATACACTCTCCTAATACAGGCCTAGGCTTCTGAAAGAAGAATAGCTTTACCATTTTAGAAACAATATACTATAGTATATTTAATCGACAAAAAAACATAACATGAGCTTTGAGTATTAACAAAGATGTATTTCAGTACAGCGGAATTTAATGCAACTTAGTGAAATGTAATATCACATAATTTACTAGGGGTACATACAAAACATGGTTTATAAAAAATGAAAATGAAAAATGAAATCTAGACAATAGCAGTGCCATTCCTATAACCCCGGTCATCACTGGCAGCATCTATACTTTTAATTAACTTTACAGAAAAGTAGCAACTGATCTGGCTTTATAATTACAGTTGATACAAATATATTTAGTACTCGATACTTGGGTATTTTAGTATGGTTTACAAAAAAAACAGCAAACAGGAGATGCTCAGGTAAAATACTGAAAACTTTGTCAATAAAGTATACCTGGATAATAAGTGCATTGATGATACTATTGCTTACATCAGGATTACACCTGTTGGGATAGTATTATTATTTACAGCCTGGATATTATGTGCAAGGACACTACAGTTACTATAGTGTGATTGTTCACAGATGGATACCATGTGCAGTCAGAGTACTGTTACTCACAACAGGATGTATTATTACTTGTGTGGTGCTGTTCCAAGTGATCATGTCTTAACAGTTCACAGCTGCTTGAACTCTTAAAGTCCCAATGACTTAATGTTAGCTGCTGAGTGAAAATTCTTAATACACATACTGACATATAGAAGTGTCACTAGCTCAACCAGTGCCTCATGCCTTTACTGTGTACTAGCACCTAATCACCTCTGCTCTTAAAGTGATGAGCAAAAATAAAGGAAGTCTGCAAAACTAAAGCTGCTGTTCAGCTACCCAACCTGCATGCCCCAGCTCTTCAAGTAGTGAAGATCAAATAAAACTTGAATTTTAATAAAAAGCTGCTTTGCTACAGTGTATACCCTACACAGAGTGATGCAGCACTCAGGTTTCCAATATTTTTTTTTTTTTTTTTTTTTTTAAATTTAAACTGTAGCAAACTGCAGTGGTGGTGCTGCGGTAGCATTGTCGCTTCACAGTTAGACGTTGCCCGTTCAATTCTCAATTAGAGCATCTTCTGTATAGCGACATGCGTGAATGGGCGTTCCTTCGTTGAAGGTTGTGCATTAGGCCCGGCAAGCCAGTACGTAAAAATCTACTGCCAATCATTAGCAGACCAGAGTTCTGCTGTGGCGACCCTTAACTGGGAAAAGCCGAAAGACACAAACAAACAAACTGTAGCAAACTGCTTACTACAGTCTATGGTTTATTTAAACTGTAGCAAACTGCTTACTACAGCCTGCAGCTTAGTCCACACAGAGACTGCTATAGCACCCAGGTCTGACTGCAAATGAATTACTGATTTTTAAAAGCTGGTATTGCACTAAAAAGTGACTGAGATTTGTGATATGGACCATATGACCGATCCGTAACCCCTAACTCTTTGCACCAGGGGGAATTGCCCTCTTTGCCCTACCCAAGCTATACCACTGCTTAGGTATATGGTATAAAACTCAGATAATTACTGCTGAGGAGAAGAAATAACTTAATTTTAGACATTGCATTGCATACCATTGGGACATACTAAATTGTCTGAAGCTGCTACAATATGAGTTGAAATGTTTGAATCCAATTTTTCTCTTGAACCCTAATTTAATTACATTTGGAAACACTGTGCATATTTTGTCTTATGTAGTTCTAAAGAACAATGAGAAACATTATCACTATTAATTCATATATATCTATATTAATAGAATTACTGCTCATTGTTATTCAAAAATTAGCATGCTGATTGGATAGGCCAACAAGCATGCGTGTTGTAAATCAAGCATATAACAGTAGAAAAAACACTGGCAAATGAAGTACCATTGAGTGGTGAGACTTTCTCCTGGCATACGTTGGGGGACAATGAAAAAAAGAAAAATTGAGTATGTTCTACAAAACTAATGAAACAAAAACATACCTGATCTTGTATTTCTTCACTGCCCTTTGTAAAGTCTTGATATTTTTAAATGTTAAACAAAATAAACAAACAATTAAAAAAAAAAACACAAATGGAGATTTGCGTTTCTCTTGGCTTGTCCTGCTCTGCACTGATGTACTGTGCAGGTGTGGAAATGCAAGTCCCATACTCTTGCACAATGCATCAGCCCAAGAAGACTGAAGTGCAGTTATATACATAGATACATTATTTAAGAAAGGTAAGGAATTTCAGTAATGTCATTGTATAAAAGCAATAATTCACTTTTACTTGTGGTTATATAAGGGTAGCTCACAGTTGCTTTGTTTAATCGCTTGAACCTCACCTTTGTGATCAAACCATACAAGCTATAGCTAAATCCTGATATTCATAGGATCATAGGAGGTTACTAAGCTAATGGTCCTGGGGCTCTTACAAGCCTAGCCAGGAGTTTATCCCTAAAATAAACCTCGGATTATTGCTTAAATACACACACACACACACACACACACACACACACACACACATACACACACACACACACACACACACACACACACACACACACACACACACACGTATTATTTTTGAAATATGTAGGTATGTATTTGTGTGTGTGTGTGTGTGTGTGTGTGTGTATTAAGAATATGTGAATATCTGAATCTGTGTCTATATCTATATATATATATATATATATATATATATATATATATATATAGTGTCTTTATATTTCAAATGTGAAGGGCATATAAAAATTCATGTATGCATGTATAAAGAGTTAGAATTTAGCTCATTGTTATGTATGTTTTTTTCCACAATCTGTGGACTGCTCTGTTATATGGAAGCAAACTATTCTAAAAAGTTATATTTCTGAAAGCATAGTAATTTTTTATCTTGTAATTGTTTCACTATTATATAAATAGTAACAGATTATATTCTAGCATGAATTACACACAGACTTTGACCTGGATTAGTACTTTATTGCACTGCTGCTTGCAGAAAAAAATAAATCTATCTATCTATCTATCTATCTATCTATCTATCTATCTATCTATCTGTCTGTCTGTCTGTCTGTCTGTCTGTCTATCTATCTATCTGTCAGTCTATCTATATGTACCTGTCTGTCTATCTATATGTACCTGTCTGTCTATCTATCTATCTCTTTATCGAAGCATTAAAAAAGTCAGCCAGCCTAATGAAAAACATTTTACATTTATTTGTATTTTTTCGTTTAAAATTTGTTGACCAGATCTATCAGGACCATTTACAGGCTCAGTCCTTGGAGAATGCACCCCAAAATGTAGATAAATGAAATACAGTATAGTAGTGATAGAGTGACAACGATTAAGAAGGGAAGCATAAGTAAGACATACGAGGCTAAATATAAATGGTAGCACACCTGCCAACTGTACCTCATTATGAGTCAATTTGAGACTTAAAAATTCAGTGTTTCATGCTGCTCCACACAGAAGGGTTTTAACACACATTTATTGTTAAGATGTTTTTAACAACTATCCATGGTAAATAATAAAAAATGGGGAAAAAAGAACTATACAAGGCCTAAATAATATGCTCTACAGGTATGATTCAGATCCCTGTCACTACACACTTTATCCTACAGACTGTTAAGAGATGACCTGTTTCTAGCATACAAGGCAACCTCTGACCCAGTACTAATGGATATTTGGCATGTGAGCAAGTCAAATGGCATCAGAAATACTCAGTCTAAGGATCTAAATCTCTTCTGCTTCAGCAGACAGGTTTGGAGGGAGAGGTATATCTCAAAGAGGATACTCTGAGACATACTTCCCATCCATGTAAGACAAAACTCATTTCTGAATATTCAAATGCAACTTGGATCTATGGAAAGGAAAAACAAAATTTAATCTAGGACTTATCCGTGTACTACTAATAAACAGAGGCAACTCCTAATGGCTTTATCCCATGCATGTGACCCCTCTAATGGTAGGACCTCAGTTATTCTCACAACTGCTGATATATAATTGTTGACCATAGGATGGGTAAGACCAATCTAACATCAAACAGAATAGCTTAATTCAATCACAAAAAGGGAAACTGGCTAGGCTTAAAATGACCCACAAGGGCAGCTAGCCTAGAACTTACTGATGAACTTATGAACCTGTGATGCTAAGTAATATTGACCCATATTAATTCATTAAAATAATTATTTTTACATACAAAGAAACAGTTAACAACCATGGTCTGACCTTCCTAGTTATTAAAGATTAGTACGTGTTCTGCATTTTGCCCATTTGTTCCACAGTGTGAGAGGTAGTGCTTCATGCTTTGTAGAAGGAAGGTTGAGAGCTATGAATTGTGATGAAGCATCGAATATCAGTTTGGGGAATGTGGGGTATAATGTACTACAATATTTACAAAAGTTAATGTATAAGAAGTCAAGTATTTACAAGAGGTACAAATGAATCAAAGGGGAGATAAATTACAAACAAATGGGGAGTGGATGTATGTGAGGAACGAGTGATGAAAAAAAGTCTTGTGGAAGAAAAATCTCGTGAGTTATTATGGTGCCGATTTACATAAAGAGGGTACCCCATGAGGATTGGGTATGGTCAGCTGGGTGTGAGGATTAATTAATCAATGTGTTCACAATTATGGCAATTGCTGGTTTGTTAGAAAGAGTAGTTTTTATGAGAGATCTGAATATGCTGAATGGGTTAACTTGGTTTAGTTTATTTGCAAGGATTCCCAGCAGTAAGGAAGATGTGTTAACCTTGTTCTAGTGTCTCTAAGGAGGGAAGTTAAGTGAAAGGGATCTGAAGATATAGCATAAGTTTTTTGTGATTAGTCTTTGGCAAAGAAGGGGAAAGGATGTAAGATGTTTGTAGATGAGGTAATTTAGGAGAAGATTGACTATTTGTGGTTTAGGGGTGTATTCAATCTTAGGAAAAGGCAATGATGTTCGGTTTAGGGGTCAAAGGTCACTTACAGAGAGCTCTGCAATACTTTTCCAGTGCTTCAACTGCATCCAGAACCATCCAGGCTGACATAAGAACATTTTCTTGATTAACTGCACTCATCCTTGCTTTATGCAATAATCGCTAATGTTTTTGAGCATTTTTAAAGTATTTATTACATTTTGTGGTAAGAAATTGTCATTTTGCAGAAGAGTGAATTAGCCAATGTCTTAGTTGTTTTGTAGTTTGTTGTTTAATCTGTGCTTGAGTACTGCTTTTGCTCTGCTTCTACATAAAGAAATTCCATGATCAGGCATTTTGTGGCAGAAGGTATTTACCTGGTTTCTCTGAATTGGGAAGTACTGCTGGTTGTTTGTTGTTCAACCTGCACTCAAGAGCTGCTTTTGCTGTGCTTTTACATTAAATCATTCCAGGGTCAGACAACTTGTATTTACCTGGGCTCTCTGAGTTGGGAAGTACTGGAGGGAGCTCAAAGTTTTGTTGTTTACTGGCTAGAGGCAAAGGAGTCAGTTTACAAGCTTTTTCACTGCTATAAATCATGTAAGTTACATGGCTGTTTGTTCACATACAGAGAATGCTGCAGTGCTTTTCCAGGGTTTCAAATGTATCCAGCTAAGAGTTTTCTTCATTTACTGCCCTTGCACTTGCTTTATATGATGATCACTACTGCTTTTGAGCATTTACATTTTTTTTTCATTATGTATCAAAAATAGCCATTTCGCTGTTGGCTTTTTTAGTCTGTGTGCCTTTAAATCTCTTTGCAGGAGGGAACATTACTTGGGGTTTAGTTGTTTTTAAGTTGTTTGTTGTTTAATCTGCACTTGAGAGCTGCTTTTGCTGTGCTTTTACATTAAGAAATTCCATGATCAGACATCATGTGGCAGAAGATGTTAACCTGGGTTATGTGAGTTGGGTAGCACTATTCTAGGGGTCAGACATTTTGTGGCAGAAGGTGTTTACCTGGGCAGTCAAACTAGGAAGTGCGGAAAGAAGCTCAAATTGTGTTTTTTTTATTGGCTAGAGGGCATAGGAGTCAGTTTACAAGTATGTTTCTCCACTATAAATCATGCAAGTTGTAAGGCTCTTTGTTCATTTACAGAGAACTTTGCAATGCTTTTTCAGTGTTTAAGTTGCATCCAGAAACATACAGGCAAAGTTAATAATATTTTCTTGATTAACTACACTTCTGCTTGCTTGATACACGGAGCACTTCTAATTTTGAGTATCTTTTTAAAACCTCTACCTAATTTTGTGGCAAAAAATAGTAATTTCTGTTTGTTGGCTTTTCTAATTTGTGTGCCTCCAAATCTCTTTGCAGAAGGTTGAATTAGCCAGGGCTTAGCTGTTTGATATTTGTTTAATCTGGACTTGAGAGCTGCCTTTGTTGTACTTTTACATTAAAATTTCTATATTCAGACATTTTGTGGCAAAAGGTGTTTATCTGGTCTCTGAGAGTTGGTAAGCACTGCAGGAAGTTCAAAGTGTGTGTCATGTATTGGCTAGAAGGCGTAGGTGTCAGTTTAAAAGCTTTTTTTCTCTGTGTGGAGCTGTCCACTGGCCAGTGGCAGTTTCAGTGCCTTGTATACACAGGCTGTTGTACCTATCAGAAATAAACCCCCAAAAAACTAAAAATAAACCCCACTGGTAGAATCCTTACCTAAACAGGGAATATAATAAAAGAAGAAAATTCATGGCTAAAATCAGGAAAAGCAGCTCCCTTAAGGAGAAGTGCTTTCAACTAGACAAGAAACTAAGCAGTCTAATTAAGCTCAACAAGGCGAGCTATAAGGTCAGGATATCCTTGCAGGCTAAGAACAATGAAAAGTCCTTTTTTCAGGTACGTCTGGAACCTTAGCTGTAACACTCAACAGCAGTATGCTAAACTGGTGATGGATGGTACAACCTACACTGACATAGCAAATCTACTGGCTGATAAATTCATCTAAAACTTCACTCCCTCCAATCCTCCCCAGCTCCACCAGGTAAAATCACCATCAACATAATTCCTCCAGCTCTCATCAGGGACCAGGTGCTGGCAGCACTCACTAATACTAAAAACATGGCCTATGAGGACTAATCAAAGCACTGTTCAACTCCAGCCTCGAAACAGGCTACATTCCAAGTGAACGGAGGACAGCAACTGTCATTCACTTACACAAGGATGGACCATCGACCAACACAGGGAACTACAGGCCCATCAGCTCAACAAGCCTATTATACAAAGCCATGTAAATGATATACAAGGATGCTGGCGACCTACAGACACTAATTTGGTTTTGTTAATGGAAGGTCATCCCTACTTAACCCGGAAGACTTTTTTTGAGAAGGTCACCAAAACAATGGACAAAGGTAAAACTGCTCATACTGTGCATTTTGACCTGGCTAAAGGATTTGATACAGCACCCCACTCAGGAATTGTTCATAAGCTCTCTGAGCTAGGCATAAACCCTTACATAATTCAGTGGATTGCCAGGTGGCTCACAGACAGGACCCAAGAAGTCTTGATCAGCGATACCACCTCCAACAAGAGAGGCCAGTCACCAGTGGAGCACCCCAGGGTTCTGTGCTGGGCCCGCTCCTGTTTGGCATCTACTTCTCAGAAGTCAGGCCTAATGTTAAAGGCCTCTAGGTCTCCAAATTCAATGACTGTAAATTGGAAGCTGTTGCAGATTCCACCAAGACAGAAACATCCTGCAAGTGGATTTAACACAGACAAATGTTTGGTGCCAAAGCCATGGCCCAAAACTCAATGCCAAAAAATGCATTATGATGCACTTTGGGAAACTGTTCTTCTTCTTCTTCTTTCGGCTTTTCCCAGTTAGGGGTCACCACAACAGATCACTGATTGGCAGTGGAGTTTTACACTGTTGAGTTGTCATCCCGGTGCCTAACCTTCCACAGAATGCACACTCACACATGCACTCACACCTAGGGCCAATTTAGAGTGTCCATTCCACCTACAGCATGTCTTTGGTATGTGGGAGGAAACCGGAGCACCCGGAGGAAACTCACACGACGACATGCAGAATTCGCACAGAAGGCACCCCAGCCAAGGATCGAACCGGAGAACCTCTTGCTGCGAGGCGGAAACTCTAACCACTGCACCACCGTGGCCACCCACTTTGGGAAACTGTTAATGCAAGCTAATTACTCCATCAATAAAATGCTCCTATGAGTTTACCTAGTTGTAAAGGATCTGGAAACATATGTAGACAGGAGTCTGGCCATTGATCAACGTGTAGCTAAGATAATAAAATCATTCTATGTCACCCAACTTATAGGTAAGTGTATGGCATCCAGGTCTAAGGAAGTTATAATACCACTCTACTCAGTCTTTATCATAATTATCATTGAATACAATGCCCTCTTTGACATGTATCTGACTAGACAATTACAACAGCTGGAATGCAGATAAAGGTTTCTCACCAGGAGAATTCAGGGCATAAACTCCCTGTCATACAATGATCTCCTAATGGTTCTGTCAATGTATTTAATATCTTACAGGCTGTTGAGAAGGGATCTTTGTCTGGCTTACAGGGCTTCTTCAGGCCCAGACCTGATAAATCTGTAGCACATGTGCTAATGAAATGGCACCATAAACACTAGATCCAGAGATCTGAACTTCGCTTGTGACATAAATGGAACATGCTAGAGACAGCATTGCCATCCAATGATCCCTGCACTATAGAATAAGCTCCCCATCCATGTAAAAAAGAATTCATCCCTTACCCTATTCAAACAAAACCTTGAAAACTGAATAGGAAATCATAAATTTAGCAGTGATCTGCCCTCTATGTCCCTTATGGACAGAGGCCATCAGTAAGAATAGTGTTATCCTAACACCCCCTTTACAAATCCTACCTACCTGCCTACTTACATCCCCCCATATAATACTTGGGACCCAGATGGTTAGGGGTGCATGGCTAAACTTGTAAGAGCCCTAGTAGCAATTAGCCCAGTAAATACCTATGAACCTATGAACTTACAGATATGGTAGGTGCTGGATGTCATGAATGTCATAATCTTTTTGGAGGCTTATTAGATGGAGACCACAGTTAAGATGGATAAGAAAGAATCCGAGAAAGTGGGAGATGTTCTTTGTCCAGAAAAGTATTTGACCTTCGACTTTGTTTTTGTGATGTGGTATTGAAAGTTGAGTAGATGAGATGTGTTGTGGTCTCAAAGAAACTTTAGTTGCCATAAGCTATTTTACAATCAGAAGGTACAGTGTTACACATTTTGTGCATTCCAGACATCATAGTTTTAGTCTTTTTTGGTATTTAGAAAAAGCTTTCTTTTGACTGCCTAGTACAAATGTTGGGACATGTCATTTTTAAGTTGTAGTTTAATTTTATTGAGGGATTAATTACAGCTATAAATACCATACCTTCAGTGTAATGTATAACGGGGACTTGTGGCAGGTCAGCTGATAAATTGTTTACACTTAACAAGAAAGGGATCAGTGAGTGAAGAGAGTCTTATGATAAACCCAGAAGAAGAAGATGTGTCATTATTATTGCAAAGTTTCTGTTGGACAGGAAGCCTTTAAACGAGGGAAATGCTTGATTAGTAATGCCTGCATGGGTTATAGTGTTAAAATTTATGGGGTGATCTACTAGGTCAAAGGCCTTAGTGAGGTCAACAAAGACAGTACTATTGAGGTTGTCTCTGTTCATGTTAAGTAGAATGACTTATTTGATGGTATAGAGTGTCATGCTGATAAAGTCAGAGTACTTTGTAGTTTTAGAGGTATTCACAAAGTTGAGAGTGGATTAGTTTCATAAGTATTTTCCCTAGAGTGTCCAGAAAGAAGCTGGGTCTAAAGTCATTAGTGGGCTCTAATTTTGGGACTTTTGGAAAAGACTTTATTACTACTTCTTTCCAGGAGTCTATTGTGGTATTATGGGTAAGGCAGACATTATAAAGACTTTGTCAGAAGAGTAAAATGTAGTTTTTACAAAAGGCTAAAATGTATGGGTGGAAGCCAACAAATCTGCTTTGCATTCTGAAGGAATTTGTGAAAAAAGCTTTTGCTAGACTTTTGTTTTGTAGTATTGAAGTAGGATGAGAGGTTGGGTAGTTGCAGGATATATAAGTCCAGATGTGCGAGGGAGTTGGGCTCTGGGAGAAAAAGAACAAGTCAGTTTTTATCATTCTCAGTGCTGAGGGCAGTCATGCTTTTTTGTGCTCTTGGGTAAGAATTGATTCATTTAAGGGGGGGGGGGGGTTGACTGATAGAATATGGAGGTGAAATGAGAAGATGCAGTGGTCTTTCACTGTGGGAGGGGGAAATTATTTCAGTGTCAGTAAGATAGCATACAACTCTGTGTCATGTTGATCTCACTCGCTATGAAAAGGAAAATAATTTCTGTGGCAGTAAGATAAAATACAACTCTCTGGCATGTTGATTGGTAAAAATAGCAAAACAACTAAATATTGTCTTTTACTGTAGTATGTAAAGAGAAAAAAGTAGGAGCAGAGATAATCTGCACATAATTTTCATGTTTCACTGACTGATCAACAGAAGGAAAAAGAAGCAGATACTGTAGTAAAGGTAAACGATTGTGCTTGCTAATCTCTGCTTTTCTTTTCATCCATAGTCATTATACTCAAGAGAATGTGCCGTGTCTGAGAAAAATATGTGAAGGCTGATAAGGATTTGCTTGCTTGATACAGCTGAATCTCCTATTGCTTTTTTCTTGTTTGTATCCAAGCCAGTTATGTAGCCTTAATCAGTACAAGCATGGCCTGATACACATAGAACATGGCTAGAGAGGCTGGATGGAATACAAGCATTGTTGAAGCCCCTAATGTCTCACAAATAATGTCTTCAGGGGAATATGAAAAGTAGCACCAAGCAGCATCATTACTTAAATAGGGCATGAATTAGGGGAAATTAACAAATGGAGCAAATTAATTCCTTTATTTAAATGAGAAGTGCTTAATAAAATACACACACATGCAGTATCATGAATATGAACTCAATACCTCCACTCCAGAAGATTTAAATTAGATACTTCCATTTAATGTCCTGACTCAGTCTCTACAAAATAGGATCACTGAATTTCAGAATGAACCTATATTCCATTATTTTTAGAAAATGTTCAACATCTCCTACACACTCTTGACAGGGAACCTGAAATATAAATCTTCAGTATATCTGCAATTCAAGAATGACGTTTATGCACGTTATCACTGACCTTAACTTATTCTTAGAAAGAACATTATGCTGCTGCTCCTGCATTTTAACTGAAAGTTCACCTATATACCATTTTGTGCATTGTATGTTAACCCATATACTTATCCTGAATGTCCACTGCGCTTTACTAAAATGTGTGTTTAGTATGGTTAAGTGCATACCACAAACTGAAAGATGTCATAAACAAACTGAACACTTATTACAGAAAAGCACCATCATGAGGAAACACAGACATTTTGGATTTTGCAACAGTCTAGCATGTAACAAAATAAATAAATAAAATCACTCAGATTTAGAGCTTTGTGAAAATAAATTATAGGGAGCCTAGGTAAAAGATGTCTTGAGTATGCTATCATAAATTAGAACATGCTAAATATCTTTAACAGCATTCTGTAATTAACCTGAAAAATGATGGACAAGAAGATACAACAAAAATGTCAGCTTTTTCATCTTAGAAATATTATTCTGGGTGACCTCAAAGCCTGATTCCTACCCATGTTGGTGTTTACAAGATCTAACATTGTCATTGTCCATGAGAGAGTGCTGGCACTATACCCCTGTTCATACTGTTGTCTCATTTCATACTCTGCATTATCTCTACAATTGCATTTTGCACACTGGATTTCACTTATAAGGTGAGGCCATCAGTAAGTAAGAAGGATGTACACTAGTTGAGTATAGAAGTGTTAACTGCTCTGCATTTCCTAAATAATTTTGAATAAACCGCTAGAGCCCATCCATCATGATAACGACTAAATAATCAATGTGAATCTTGTGCATGTTGTAAGTAAAATTAATTCCTCAGTTATTAGCATTCAGAATGTCAGAACAGCAGAAAATGTATGATGGCATAAAATAATAAATCATAATTTAATAAGTATATAAAGTAACATAGTTTTTCAGAGCATGATCAGTATTTGTAGCCATTTGTTGATAGTATATTGCCTAGGACTGTTCATGATTCTACTGTCATTGTTCCATATTTGCATCACTATACTCAGTGCTTTTCACCATGTACAAGATTGGCAAATGGAAGCCATTTAAATCCAAAGCATAAAACAAGGCAGAGTAAGAGAGAAGCTCGGGGTCATGCTTAGATATGAAAGTTTGCAGATAACCACAGTGCCACACTTACAGTTGATGACTGGTGGGCTTTATGATCTACAGAAAAGCAAATGGCATTTTAAGTTGTAGATGTTTCAATAATACTTTGGAAATTACAATCTATAGGTATTAATAGAGTTTACATTAGCGGCTTGTACCACCTTATGTGTAATGAGTCCTAAATGCATGCTGAGTCTAATAGGCATATATGTTATTAATAGGTGTTGGTCTCTTTTAATTTTGTTTCATTAAAAAAATAAATAAATAAAAAAAAGTTTTCCTATCAGCACAGTACCAATTCTGCTGCTTCTTTAGTCTGCGACGAACAATTTTTTTAGAGCGAGTCCAGCCTTTTAGTCTATGCCTTCGGTGTACCGTAACTTTCAGTATCCTTGGTTAGCGGTTTTGGGTGTCAGCTGAATATTAGCTTCTTTGCCTGTTTAGGAGTTTAAAATGGGTTAGTAGCTTCAAAGTCAAGTCATCACATAGTACTGCTAGCTGAAGAAGGAAATCTTAGAGTCTTGATTGCAGACAGCAATGTTCTTTATTTCAGGCAGATGAGTGCTGCTCCAGACTTTGTGATTAACAGAAGATATTTAAGGGTTTTCAATCTGGGTGTTCTCCTCAGCTGCCATTCCCTATAGGTGAGCTAAGTCTGGCTCATCTTGCTGAGGTCATGTGGTCGTGGTTTAGGTGGGATCGGTCCTGATCGACCTAAAAGTTCATATTACATGACAGTATTACATTTCATTGTAAAAATAAAAAACATGTTATCAGTGTCATGTTAAACACAGATAAATGTGGTTAAAAGTCCGTATTAAAGGTTATTTTGTTTCTAAATTCATTCCCATCATTATCCATCCAGTCCTATGTGCTTAGAGTGTTGATGATATGAAATTAGGACAGAAGGGCATCCTTATGGTGGGTCATTTTGATAGAGCAAAGTAGGTTTGGAAATTTGTGGCCTTTTCGATTGGCTTCTTTGGATCTACCTATTTTCCTGAGAAGTTTCAAAAAAGCAAGTCGCCAAATATATTTGGACTTTTCCTTGAAAATCAGCATGATTTTGCCTTTGACGAACATTATTTAGAAAATCATGATAGACATTAGTTTGAACACATTGTGGTGTGGGAGCAGGAGACCCATATGTTCCTTTTGTCGTTTGTGTTGAGGTTAGTTTGGATTGTAAAACTTTATAATAAAGCATCAAAATAATTAAACTATCAAGAAAGAATGGTTTTAAAATTGGTGGGTTCATTGAACTTAAGAGGCTTTCCTTGGAAAAGACATGTCTTTGGAGTATGAAGCTGTACAGTCACTGGAACATTCCTGGTTTAGTGTGGTCGTTGGGTTTCACTTCTCTTTCATGTATGTATCAAGGCTAGTCCCTCTTTGCAACTGATCATTCCAGAGGCACAATCAAATTCAAATAATTCAGGAGAAATGGTAGGTTAGTTCAGCGAGCCATGGAAAGTCTTTTAAAGGCTTTGGCAGATTTCTAAACCCACTTTGCTCTATCAAAATGAATGGCAGTAAGAATGCCCTCCTCCCCTAATTTCAGAACATCAACACTCCAAGCACAAATAACTGGATGGTGAACAGTAAGAAGGAATTTAGAAGCAAAATAACCTTTAATAAGGACTAAGACAGACTTATAATAACATTTATCTATGTTTAATGTGACATTGCTTACATTTTTTTTTTTGTTTTTACATTGAAATGTAATACTGTCATGTAATATGAACTTTTAGGATGAGGACCATTCCCACCTAAACAACATCCCCATGACCTCAGTAAGAAGGGAAGGACCAGACAAACCTACTGGGAGGGGCAGGTGAGGAGAATGCTCAGATCCAAAACTATTAAATACCCCCTATCTAACAGTTGTTAATCAGTAAATTAAGAGCAGTGCTCATCTGTCTGAAATAAAGAACACCATGGACTACAATTCTTACTCTGAGATTTCCTTCTTTAACTGGCTGTACTATGTGAAGATTTGACTGAGATTCTACTAATCCATTTTAAACTCCCAAACAGGTAAAGGTGCTAACATCCATGAGACCACCAGCACCACTAACAAAGGACACTGACGGTAAAGGTGCACTGAAGGCATAGACTAAAAGGCTGGACATGCTCAGGTAAAAATAAATTGCCTTTTCATTTCTGTTCACCCCTCTAGGAAACAAGCAGAGAATGCATTCCAGCCAACACAATAATCAAAATGGGTCAGTACTTCTACATCTTTATTTATTTTGTGAAGAAAGTAATTTCCATAAATTCCTAGATTTTGCAAGGGTTGTATAATTACATTTGGTTGGGAGGGAGGCCTAATGGTTAAGGTGTTTGCCTTACAAACACAAGGTGCAGGGTTTGAGTCTCACAAAGGATAATTGGCTAGGTTTAAAATGGCTCGCAAGGGCAGTTAGCTTAGTACTAATCTATGAATTTCATAAAACTATACAAATAGCGTGATAGCTGTTCAACAGAGAGATAAACAGATAAAATGCTATGAATCTTTGACTTTTGCAAGATCATTTGGTTCTTTTTCATATAAATAAAATAAATGAATAAATGGAATGCTCAAAGATTATTTGTTTTGTTTATTCATTAATGATCCTTTGTTGACTGGGTTAATCCCATTGTTTTACTTCAACCTGAGCTACCACCAACTCAGACATATGGGGCCTTGGTTAACATCTCAAAGTATGCATGAGACACAACTTGGTCAGTTTGGAAACATGGTAGAACTGAAGTAAAATTAATTGAATAAGTAATATATAAGAAATAGGAGAGAAAGAAAGAATATTTGAACAGCTGCTGCTGTTTTGTAAAAATAAATAGACTTTTGTAATCAGAATAAGAAATACAACTTTTCCTAGGGCTTAGTTTATGGTAATCCCATAAAACTAGTTAACTGCTGACCCAAAGGTAATGAATAACCATTTATCTGTCATCACAATCATGCCACTGATTACCTTTCCTTCTTGTAACCATAATGCTTACACTGAGAGGTGGGGGACTCTAAAAACAAATTTAACAAACATTATAGGTACCCTGTCTGAAAAATCATTATTCAAATTCTCAGAAATATATTAACTTTTACTATGGATTATGTTTTAGAATCTAATGACTGTGTTCTCTTTTTATGGGTATTATAACATTTTGCTTACAAGTCAAAATAATACCAATCCAATTATGTGAGAAATGCAACACACAGCAAAACCACAAAAAAAATAAAATTATGTCAGAAAACCTGTGAAAAACCAAGTAACACTCATGTCAGGGCTGTGATAAATGCAGTGAAGTCTGCATATGCTAAGAACACTTAAGATATATAGGAGAGAAGAAAGAGAGAAGTGCATTAAATATAAAGGTCAGTCATAAAGAGTTCATGTACAGGGAGTTTTTACAGATTACTACCATCTGAATCAGTATTCAAAAGTCTGTTACAACAGATAATTCTAAAGACCAGCAATATGAAATATTTCAAAGTGTTCTCATGATTATGAAAATGTTCTTTTTTATGCAATTAGATATGTAAATGTATATATTATTTTGCAAGGAAAAGGGAATGAGCCATTTGTAACTCCTTAAATGTTGAATAAGTATGTAATGAAGTCTCATATATGTCACACAAATGATCTGCTGTATGTGTGAATTATATGTCCCAATCTTACCCTTACTCAGGGTACTAAGCAGTGCTTTCACAATAATTGCCCCACTTCCCATTCTGCAGCAGACAGCACCTGACTGCTGTAGAAACTGATACTACCCCCCCCCCCCCAAAGGAAGAGAGGCATTACTGGCCACTCAGTCTTCCTTTTGTCCAACAATCTTTGTAGCATTGGATTTGCTAGTCAGAGTCTGGTTTGTATCAGTGTAGCACAAGCATATCTGTTAATACTGGAACTAGCTGTCCACCTATGAAGATAGGCTTTAGTAATGCAATAACATTCAATAACTTTATCACATTTGCCTAGAGAACTAAAGAGTCTGATGGTATACTTGGCTTTTTGTTGAAGGATTTGAACAGAAATACTCAAAATGCAAAAATGCCGAGGCAAACTTGTGAAATTCACTACTATAGGTACTATATATATATATGTATATATATACACTATAGGTACTTTAAATTTGAATTAGTTTGCTAAATTACCAAAATTGCCTGATAAAAAGGTAATTTGATTTAGAATGCCACAATTGAGCTAGCATTTATTATAAAGGGTAGGAATTATGGTCAGTTATACAGTAAGAGGTCATTAGTATTCCAAAACATGCACTCTGATTGGACAGCTCGACCAGTGTGCTGTTTTAAATTGAGCATAAAACAACACAAAAAAGTCTGGCTGCTGAAGTACCATTGAGCAGTTAGACTTTATATGCTGGGAGACAGAGTAAAATATGAGAAAAATCAAGTACGTTCTGCAAAACTAAAGAAACAGAAACATACCTAATTTTCTTTGTATTTCTACACTGCTAATATTAAAACCTCGATTTTTGTTTAAACTGAAAACAAAAGCAATGGAGATTCTCTTTTCTCTCATGTACTATACAAGTTTGAGAATGTAAGTTCTTTACATATTTACAGTACATCAGTCTACAGAAGACAACATGTATGAAGACGGAAATGCCATTTTGCAAAAATAAGCAACTTCTTTCTTAAATAATGTCATTGTATAACAGCAATAATCTACTCCTATGTGTGGGCATATCAAGATTTACCCAAGGTTGTCTTTGCCCTTGTGATCAAACCACACCAACCTTGGGTAAATCTGGATATACCCACAGCCAGTCATGGATTACTGCTTAAAGAGAGACTGAGCATATTTGAAAGCATTTTAAGAAACGTATTGTCACCTGTAAAATAAAACAAATAGACAACCATACTACATTGCAAACACAGTGTAATGGCAGTCCTTGACACAGCCTTGACTTTTCTGAATCATTCACCATTAGCTAGCTGTACAGATAATATCAGTTTAAGTCTGAATAATTTTTTTTGCTTGCTTTTATAGTTGGCAATTAACGACTTATCATTTAATGCACTCAAAGAAATGACATTATTTGCTACATATAATAGTATAGGTCTGTCAGGTTGAAAATCAGATGTACTTAGAGCTTTTAGTGAGAAAAATGGGTTCTGTAGCATGTGAAAAAATTATTAGTAGCTAATGAACTAATGGACTGGCATATTGAATAGATAATATGCCATTGTCCTTGTTTCTAAAGTAACTAGTTGAGTTTTACATCCCACCCTGTGAGCACTATGTTCAAAACATTTTTTATGGCAGTGGTAATATGAAGCTTAGAAAGCTGTGACTGGCTGCTGTATAAGACATGAAAGGCCACCACTATCCCCTTATGTGGAGATTAGAGTTCTAGATTCTTTGTCCAAACTCTTTGAAAACAGATGAGCTTTTCTGGCTCTCTGTCTTAGGAAATATTATTTTCTTGAAGTAGTCAGAACAACATATCTTTCTTCTGCGTGATAGTACATTTTATGTATCCCACCTAAGAGCGTTCCCTAAATTTGTTTTAGTCGGACCATTTAAAGCAGAAGCCATGAATACCATGCTGGCGGCTGTGCACTTAGTAAGATATGTAGTAACACATTTGAGCCTTTTCTTCTTCTCATCACTGTTACCATTCTGGAAGTATTGCCCTGGGATATGGTTCATTCTTAGTTTTGTATTAGTCTTTTATGTCTTTTTGTCTTACAACAGCTTGAAAAATATTTTTTTGTTTTGTCCATAATGTAAAAAGAACTGTACATTGTCAGACTGTGTTTATGTACACCCTCATAGTGCTGTCAGAACCTTCTGGTAATCCTTCTCTTTGTTCTGATTCATCTGATAGCACTTCCTCTGTTACTTTTGCCAGCATACCTTACACCATGTTACTCCAGCTTACTTCCTCATCAGCATTTGGCTCAGCTCGACCCATCATCTCCAGCAATACTGTTTCCAGCTCTCCTTCCTCCAACTCTGTTAACAACAATTCTCTCTATTACACAAATTGATCGTGTTATTTCAGTAGTCTGCATCACTGAACTCTCAGCCTGCTTCTCACTTTCTTCCTCTATCTTGAAATTCTCCAAACATTAGTAACAGCCATCTGGCTTCACCTAGTGCTTGGAAAGAGAAGGGAAAGTTCCCCAATACCCTATCCAAATTTTCTCTAGTAGTATAAATACCACCTTGGGTCTCTCCTGAAAATAGGCCACTAGTCTAGTGGGAACTAATCCAGTCATGTAAGAATAAATAAAAATAAAATTATAAATTCATATTGACTTAGTTATTTAATAGTCACAGTAATGTATAGATATGCTTACCATTGTACAAGGTATTTATTTTCAGCAATGCCATACAAGTTAAACTTTGACTGACGTGCAATCATTGTGCCCATTTCATAACATCACTATATAACTGAAGCTTTTATCTGAAAATCATCATTAATCAGTGCATAAACTCTGTACTCAAGTTGACATGTACTGACACAGTATCCACTCATTGTTCATGTCTAAAGAGACAGGAAAGACAAAGGATGACATGTATTTGATCCTTTCAAACATTTCCCCATAAATTCTGTAACATTTAAAAAATCATGCCTAGAATCCAAATCCTGGATTCATACTGTTCACTTCAATCTTTTTACTATTTGCTTGTTTATTTATTTACATTTGTTAAGTCTGACTAGGCTGAGCGCCCCATCTGGGTAGTGTCCCAGAGAGAAAAGCTCCAATTACAATTAAGGTTGATAAGTACACTTACACATACAAAAGTTAAAAAAGTAACAGCTCATAACAGAATGATGGCAATCAGTGGTGGAGGCAGTGAAACAAAATGGAACTAAAGTAAACCAGTAGGGAGTTGCTTAGTTCATTAAGCGCTGGCATCACACATATTCATGCGCAGGAAGATGTTCTTCGTGTTTCACTGTTGCAGTCATCACATTTGGGTTATCTGCTTGCAGTAGCCCTCAGTCGGCCTGATTATCAAAGTCTTGGGTACTGCGTCAGTTGCTGTCTCATCTTCCATGACGTCAGATAGTCAGGGGTATAAAGCATGCAGCCGATGCCATTACATCAGTCTTTCTTGCCGTGCGGTGCCCGACGCAGAAGCAGTTCGCAAGTGCCGGTCGGCCGACTCCTGAAATTTTAATTTTCGAGTTTCAGAACCAAAGTCTTCTACTAAAGGTAAGTACCCCATTGGGGAAAAGTTTTCTTGCTCTAACCGATGTCAGTAAAAGTCAATAATTTTATTACGTGTGGAAAGCAAATACCTCATAAAGATTTTCATTCGTACTGTATTCCTTGCCTAGGCACTGACCATGACATACCTCACTGTCAGTTTTGTGCCTTATTTTAGCAATGAACTATTCATCGTCGGTATATTTTTCTTTCTAAATATTTTGGTACTCAGTTAAATTATCCAGATATGTCTTCGGTAAGCCAACCGACTACCGACATTCCAAAAAAATGCAAAGATAAAGACAGAGACAGGCCACCTAGGTCCAAAGCTGCCGACAACGCTTCTCCTAAGCCAGTCGCCAGTTTGCCAGTACTCAGTGGGGTGCTTTCGCAACCCCTGATACCCGCCACTTCAGATTCGCAGGCCTCTACTGAGACTTGCGAGTTGCTTCAACTGTGGAACCTGCGGATGTCTCTACCTTGGATGGGTCCAAAGCCACTGTGCAGGCACCGGCTTCTGAGGGCGTATTCAGGCCTACTGACTTGCATATTAAACTAATGCCATCTTCTTCTTCTTCACGGCCTAAAACTCAAACCATGCCTAGAAAACCAGCACCCAGACTGCATGGTCAGGCTTCTATGCATAAAAAAAAAATGATAAAAATGGCTGAAGACCTTATTACTTTAATAAGGGGAAGCCAACCTTCCCCCTCTAAGAGACCTAGGACTGAATTTGCTTATGATAATTCTGACCAGGATTCTGAAATTTCTGTTTCCTCTGATGACCGGGATTTACCCTTATCTACTTATGAGGATTTTGATGCACGGGACTCTATTCCCTCTGCCCCCCCCTCCCCCAGATGATTTCTCTTTTGGTGAAACCTTGCATACTCTTAGGGAGCATTTTCTTTGGGAAAGCCAGGATTACTCTGATTCTAAAAAGAGGCTTAGGGATTTCTTACTCCTGCCCCAGCACAGGCCTTTAGCTATCCCTCCTGTACTGGACATTGTTGATAATGCCTTTTCGGAATCTAGCTTGGCCCCAGACTCTTTACCTCCTGCTCCCAGAAAACCTGATAGATATTGCAGGGTTTCTGACTCTTAGAAGTTCCTTTTTAAAAATCCTACTGTGGATCCTGAGACCATTTCACAGGGACCAAGGGCATTAAGGCTACTACTGCCAAAAATCCTACCCCCTCTGATAGAGACTCCAGGATGCTGGCTAGATGGGGTAAGAAGGTATACACTTCTGCAACCTTGGCCATTAGGGCCTTAAATTGCCAGTTTCATATGTTAAAGTATCAGCATTATATTATTGGATTGCTTAAACAGAAAATTATATTGATTCCTGATTGTGTTGAAAACAAGGATTTACAGGATTTAATGCATTCTGCTGAACAGGTTGGAAAACATACTTTGCAATGTGGTTTTGATTCTCTAGAGGCATCTTGCAGGGCTGCTGTCACTGGGTCTGTACTTAGAAGGCATGCTTGGCTTAAGGAGCTATCCTTGCCAGATCATGCTAAAGCTAAATTGCTGGACACTCCCTTAAATCAGGACCGCCTGTTTGGCAACAAAGCAGAATAAATTCTTAAAAAGATGGAGGAAAAAGCTAAATCTATGCAAATTGTTAAGGATTTCCTACAAGTACAGCCTCCAAGATTTAGTAGGCATTGGCACTCTAGGAATTGGTCCTTTCCTACCTCTTTCAGGCCTTCTCAGTCCAAACCCAGACCCAGCAGAACACCTAGGCTTCAGTCCCAGGTTACGCACAGGACTAAGCAGTGGGGGGCTCCCACTTCCAAATCAGGGAGTAGTAAGACTCCCCCCTATGGTAAACTGTCTCTATGACTTAATTTTAAAACTTCCAAGCACTTCCCAACTGACTGCTCCTTTAGAGGGAAAGATTGCTCTGCAGGCAAAAAACTGGGAACTCATTATCCAGTATTACACAAAACAGCTGGTACGATCCCCTTGACCCGAGATAGAGAGCCACTTAGTTACTTCTTTAAAACACAAGTTTATTCCAAATATATCAAGTGCACAAAACGAAATGAGAACAGGTTAAGTGCTTTCATCTGGTAACGCCAGATTTCCTCAGAACCCTTATTCATTTCCACAGCATTGTTTATAAAGCACTTTTGGCGCCAATCTAATTGACTAATCACATCTTATTATCATAATATTTTATAAAATTATTTTAAAAAACTACTTTAAAAAATGTTACAAAAACATTTAACATCATAATATGAACAATTTTTTGACAGTATATGACACAAATTGAATAAATGTTTAACATCTATATGAACTGTCTCATACTAAAAAGTATGCCATACTAATACACACACATAAATCTAAACTAATTATGTAACATATTTTACAAATAAAACTTACTAGACAAATACTAGCATTCCTGTAATGTACTAAATATTAACATTACCAAAAGGTAATGTATAAATACATATCATTAGATGTTATAATGAAATAAAACTTTTCCTATCTGCTAATACATCTCATTGCAGAGCTAAAAAAGGCTTTAAACTAATATGGTCATTAATACCAGGGGGTGTAGTTGCATCCAAACATATCTGCCATTTACTTTCAACCCATGCAAGATATGTTTTCCAATTACCTCCCTTATCCCCCATCTCAACCTGATCGATAATAGCAAATATAAAAGTGTGATCTTGACCCTTTTCTATAACATGTTTACTCAATGCATTCTTGGGGTCAGCTCGTTTAATTCTATATAGGTGCTCATAAATCCGTGTCTTAAAGAGGAAATTTAAGACACGGATTTATGAGCACCTATATAGAATTAAACGAGCTGACCCCAAGAATGCATTGAGTAAACATGTTATAGAAAAGGGTCAAGATCACACTTTTATATTTGCTATTATCGATCAGGTTGAGATGGGGGATAAGGGAGGTAATTGGAAAACATATCTTGCATGGGTTGAAAGTAAATGGTAGATATGTTTGGATGCAACTACACCCCCTGGTATTAATGACCATATTAGTTTAAAGCCTTTTTTAGCTCTGCAATGAGATGTATTAGCAGATAGGAAAAGTTTTATTTCATTATAACATCTAATGATATGTATTTATACATTACCTTTTGGTAATGTTAATATTTAGTACATTACAGGAATGCTAGTATTTGTCTAGTAAGTTTTATTTGTAAAATATGTTACATAATTAGTTTAGATTTATGTGTGTGTATTAGTATGGCATACTTTTTAGTATGAGACAGTTCATATAGATGTTAAACATTTATTCAATTTGTGTCATATACTGTCAAAAAATTGTTCATATTATGATGTTAAATGTTTTTGTAACATTTTTTAAAGTAGTTTTTTAAAATAATTTTATAAAATATTATGATAATAAGATGTGATTAGTCAATTAGATTGGCGCCAAAAGTGCTTTATAAACAATGCTGTGGAAATGAATAAGGGTTCTGAGGAAATCTGGCGTTACCAGATGAAAGCGCTTAACCTGTTCTCATTTCGTTTTGTGCACTTGATATATTTGGAATAAACTTGTGTTTTAAAGAAGTAACTAAGTGGCTCTCTATCTCAGGTCAAGGGGACTGTACCAGCTGTTTTGTGTAATACTGGTTGTGTTCAACTTGTGTTTGTTTTATTAGTTGTACGAACTCATTATCCAGGACAAACGGGCTTTAAACATAGTTTCCCAAGGATACAGATTTCACTTCCACATATTACCAGCCCCAAACGGTTGGCCAGATCTATCCCCAAATCAGTGGGCAGAGGCTCAAAAGCAAGTACTCTCTCTCTTAAGCATAAAGGCTATTCAAACTGTACCAGAGGAGGAAAAGGGACAAGGTTTCTACTCAAGACTTTTCCTGGTACCCAGAAAAGACAACTCATGGCATCCTGTCCTGGACCTTTCTACCTTAAACATCTTTTTGGTGATTCCAAAATTCAAGATGCTAACTCTTCACCAGTTACTTCCTATGCTAGGCAAGGATGCCTGGTTGGCAACACTGGATTTAAAGGAAGCCTACCTGCACATCCCAATCAGGGAATCTTTCAGAAGATACCTATGTTTCAAAGCAGGCTACATGCACTATCAGTTCTCTGCACTGCCCTTTGGCTTATCTACTGTGCCCCGGGTATTCACAAAGTGCCTAGCTCCAGTCATTGCATTTTGCAGGCAAAGAAATATTCAAATATATCCATACCTGGACAACTGTCTAATTCAGGCAGAAAGCCAGGACATACCTCTGAATCATCTGGCATTTGTACAAAAGGTGTTAACTTGTCTGGGGTACACCATAGATGAAAAGAAATCACATCTGGTTCCCTGTCAAAAAATAATATTCCTGGGAGCAAGCTTGAACACAACTTCCCAGATGGCTTTCCTCAAGCCAGAGAAACAAATTCATTTGACAATTTACTTCAAACTAGTGGCCACAAAAACCCTGCTATCTGCAAGGCAAATGCTGCAAGCCTTTGGGTTCATGGCCTCGTGCATTCCAGTAATTCCATATGCAAGATTGCATATGAGGAAACTACAATGGTATCTAAAAAGCCTATGGTGTCAACATTCTCAGGCTCTAGAAGCAATGATTCCTATCATAACTATCCTAGGGTTAGAATTTGTTTGGTGGGCAGAGGCCTGCCACCAAAACAAGGGACTGCCATTCACTCTACCCCCTGCCACCCAAACCCTAACAAAAGACACATCAGACTATGCATAGTGGGCTCACCTGGCAGGGAAGTGCATTCAGGGCAAATGGAACCCAAGTCAAATACACCTGCATATCAATTAAAAAGAAATGTTATCTGTACAGAATGCTCTGACAGCCTTCAAGGACCACATTCTTCTAGGACAATTAATGGTAAAGATGGACAACACCACTGTTATTTGGTACATAAACAAGCAGGGGGGTACCCATTCTTTCCCCCTCTGCAGACTAGCCATGGCCACAGCCTTGAGTTGCCAAGTACAACTACAGGGTCAGTTCCTGCCAGGAAAACTAAATACACTGGCAGACTAACTAAGCAGAAATCTCATGGACCACACGAGTGGAAACTGGAACCAAAGACTTTCAACATGTTGATCAACAAATGGGGGAGCCCAGATATAGACCTGTTTGCCTCCCCCCAGAACTACCAATTGGACAAATTCTGCACAAGGACTCCCCACAAACAAGCTTGGAAAGAGGATGCTATGTCCTTCAGCTGAAAAAATCTATCAGTTTATGCCTTTCCTCCTCTGCCTCTCCTCTTCAAAGTACTACTAAAGATCAAACAGGACAAATCAAGGATGATACTGATTGCACCAGACTGGCCACACCAACACTGGCACTCCCTCCTGCGCAGTGCATCACAGCTAGCCCCATGGCAGCTGCCTCATACCCCTACCCTGCTGTCACAGCAAAAGTGCCAGATTCTGCACCCCCAGATTCAAACCCTGAACCTGGCAGCCTGGCTAATTACCTAATCTCTCCATTACCATCTCTCAGTAAACAAGTGTTGGATGTCACTCTGGAGGCAAGGAGGCCTAGTACTAGAAAGTCTTATGCTGAAAAATGGAAAAGATTCTGTGCCTGGATCCAAACTTAAGGGATGGCCACAGCAGCGCCCAATTTATCTCAGATTCTTCAATACTTAAATGAGATGCTTCACAAGGGCCTTTCTTTTTCCTCCATCAAAATTCACGCCTCAGCCATTTCAGTACATTACAACACAGAACCACCCCTCTTTTCTCACCCACTGCTCAAGCAGTTCCTCAGAGGGGCCAATAACTTAAGACCACCCAGGAGAGCCCCAACTCCAGCCTGGCACCTTAACTTTGTATTGGAAAAACTCACTCTTCCTCCTTTTGAGCCAGCTGCAACTGCAGAATTAAAATTCCTTTCTTGGAAAACAGCTTTCCTTTTAGCAGTCACTTCAGCAAGAAGGGTATCTGAATTACAGGCCCTTATGGCAGTGGAGCCTTTCATCATCTTTCATGTGGACAGGGTGTCCTTCAGGACCAATCCCTCCTTCATGCCCAAGGTGGTATCCAGTGTGGCTCTTAATCAATCCATTCATTTGCCAACCTTCTTTTCTAATCCACAGAACAAAGCGGAATGGATACTGCACTCCTTAGATGTGCACAGACAACTTAGATTTTACTTGGACAGGACTAAGCCTCAAAGGAAATCTGAACAACTGCTTGTGGCATTTGCTGCAGGGGCAGAGGGGAAGGCTATTTCAAAGCAAACCATTTCTAAATGGATAGTCCATTGCATTCATTTCTGCTATAAGCACCATGGAAAACCTATCCCACAGGGGATTAGACCCCATTCTACCAGGACTGCATCTACCTCTACAGCCTTTCTCAGTGATGTCCCTACCAGAGACATCCTAGAAACTGCTACCTGGAGTTCTGTACATACTTTCACCAAGCATTACCATTTGCCAATTTTCTCTAAATCCAGAACTGGCTTTGCCACTGCAGTCTTGCAGGGCCTTATAGATGGTCCTAATGCTATCTAAATTAAATGCTATCTAAATTCCTCTTCCCACCCATAGCTTTGGGAATCTACCCAAATGTGATGACTGCAACAGTGAAACATGAAGAACATAGTACAGGTGTGTACACTTACCATAAATGTAGATATTCAAGTGTATTCACTATTACAGTCCTGGTTACCCTCCCTCCAGCCTCCTAAGTTCTTTTGGCTATACCTCTATTCTCCTTTACTATATTTAAAAGCTTTTTGGTGTATTTGCTTTTTTGTTGGAGGTATAACCTTGTATATATGTACTTAATTGCTTTCCATTATGGGGACACCTGACATCTGGGGCAAGAAAAACTGATGTAATGACATTGGCTGCATGCTTTATACCCCTGACTAGCTGTTGCCATGGAAGATGAGACAGAAACTGACGCAGGACCCAAGACTTTGATAATCAGGCTGACTGAGGGCTACTGCAAGCAGATAACCCAGATGTGATGACTGCAACAGTGAATAAATATGAACATCTACATTATGGTAAGTGTACACAACTGTACTTTACATCCTCTAACAATTAAACATCAGCATGACATATATAACACAAGACAGAAGTTGTTGGTGTTTGAGTAAGACAGTCAGATGACAGAAGGATAAATATGAGTGGGATGTACATATACTAAGACATGTAGGTCAGAAGGGTAGGAAAGTGTGGGAGATAAGGAAAAGTTGATAGGGTGAAGCCATAGGATACTGTAACAGATTTAGCTTAGTAAATTTTGGCAAATGTTTACATTCTCTAAATACATTATTCTTCTTATAGCATCATAGAAAGTACAATGCAACTGAGTGGCAATTTACACCTTACGCCTAAACTCCTTTCACCAAGAGGACTAGGCTAGTCAAGCCAAGGGTGAATTTGTTAATACCCATCCAGTTATCTAGTTAACTTTTGAAAAAAGATAATATATTGCACTTCTTAATTTGCATTGGAAGTGTATCCTTGAGGGTCGAATGAATGAATTTTCAAGGCACATGTACAGTTATAGAATGAAGTAGTGCTAGTTCCTCCTTTATGTACTACTTTAATACTCCTGCAGTGTGACTATTTATGTAGTACTTTAATACTCCTGCAGTGTGACTATGTACTACTTTAATACTCCAGCAGTGTGATTATTTATGTACTACTTTAATACTCCTGCAGTATGACTGTTTATGTACTACTTTAATACTCTTACAGTGTGACTATTTATGTACTACTTTAATGCTCCAGCAGTATGACTATTTTAGTTCATCTTATTAAAGTTATCTTGACTATGTAACCAAAGCAAAGTCTACCAAAGGACAGAAATCAAATTAGCTATAATTTTGAAAGCTACCTCTCTTTAGAAAAAATGTAACTCCACCAGTCTTGAAGATTCACCTACAGTACATCGTGTTTTTTCCCAGCTAAAAGCACATTTTGCTTGTACCATTATCTCAGGTAACTGTTATGTTGGGCTGCTTGCTCACCTTCCCCATTGCTGCTTAGCCTCTCATTCATACCATAAAATGATACAACCTTTACATGTTTTTTTAGACTCCAAATGCAACATTTCCATTTACCCCAATGCATGAGATCTTGATAATAAATCCCTCCTTTGCGCCATCTCGTCTGCATATAATTACAGGTTATTTCTCCTTCTTTCTGTAACTACATTTAGCCTAGATATCACCCTACTACTCAAAGTCAAAATCTAGGATCATTCTTAAAGTAACATGAAAAACTTGTGACCATAGGAAGGGAACTCATTTTTTTCACAAATATAGATATAAATGGAAATACCAGTGTGGAGAGCCCTCCTAGATACTAATACATCCACTGATGTCTGCTTCATTACTAGGGAAACTAAACACAACCTTTAGTTGTAGATCATCCCACTTCACATGATCATTTACCAAACCACCTGACCATTCTATAAATTCTGATATTTCTCTTAAAAAAAAATAGACTTATTCAACCCCCAGGGCCATTCTTGTGGAAAAGGAGAGCCCTCCGTCCTAAGGTGGGATTACTTCCTAGGGAGATACAGTCCAAATATTTCCCCAAGAGTATACTTGAGTAACAACAATGGGCCATGTCTAGTGTGCATTGGATCCTCTTTTTAATACAGTCAATTATGTTTCCCTTTCTTGTGGATTCAGAAACCCGTATTATAAATTAACAATGGAGGGTATCACAGTTCCTTGCTGCATATCTCACTACAATAATGTCCTTGCCATGCTTACTTGGAGACCCTACATCTGAAATTTGCAATAAACACATTGCAGGTTCTATCAGCATAAACTCAGATCATGCCATAGTTAATGACACACACTTTTCCAAGACATCATCCTCATTTGCCCATCACATTCAAATACTACTTATCATTTGATGAGATCACTAGAATCCTATCTTCTCCAGAGTAACATAACTCCATCCATCTAAGTAAAATCAGTCAAATGCTATAAAATCAAACACTGCTCATTTGCTGTTGGAATAGTGTCTATAGTATTCATTTCAAATATATAGCATCTAGAAATTGTGAAATAGCAGTGCTATTATATTATATTATTCTTATAATTAAAAAACAGCAGTCATGTACCTTCAATAGACATAGGTAACACACTGCAATATCAAATTTGTATGATGGAGCTGAATAATACATGTCACGAACAGTTATAGACAGCAAGCAAAACATTTTATTTGGAAATTGATCTTCTTAATTGTAAAATAGCAATTCTTTATGATTTATACAGTAATAGGAGTATACCATAAATTCATCCTTTATCGCAATGTGGTTTTACTTCTGTCTCCCATTACTACCGCTCCTGTAGAACAGAGATATTTTAGAGTGAAATAATGGGATACCATGTCTGTTGCCAATTGTGCATCCATAAACACACTCATTTTAGTAGGAAAGAATACTTTTAAAAGTGCTGGCTGGATACATGAACTTAAACATTACGATTTTTAGTCTACAAGTACACATGATCTTCACAAGTTGTGTTTGCTGTTTAGCAATTTAGACTTAGTAATCATTATTAAATAATGCTCACCTCTTATCTTTACAGTATACTTTGCATACCTAGCTACCACAGTTGAGGCAAAACCTGCTCCTTAATGTAACAAGATGGAAATGGGCCAAAATGTTTTGAAGTGATAAGGCTATAAGTCCTCAGATCAGTCCTGGTTTGACTGGGTAACCTGGCCACTCTGCCATGCCTCTGTCCATGTATACTACCAATTCCAAACATTCTTCCTTCTCTGGAACTCTAATTACACATATTTTTTTCTTTATATTGTTATTTGATGCAAACAATTTCGAAATAAATGGTTTACTATTGAAATGTCGAAAGACAGAATAAAATAGGGCCTTAACACCAAACTATATAGCCAAAATTACACATACACAAACGGAACCAATGTTGAAAAATAGCTGTTAATGCCGAAAATGTCGACTACTACATTTTATGGCATTAACAACAATACCACCCTTGCCGTAACTCCCTAGCCCCTACACATAACATCCCCACTGCACACCCCACATACCCCCTAACTATATATTCCAACTCTGAGATCGCACAGTGCAGTGAGGAAAGGGAAGTATTTCCCTAACCACATTGTACCACGATCCCTGTATGTAATCAAATGTTATATTTGCGAATGCATTGTACATTCACAAATATAACATTCAGTTTCTTAGCTTGCACACATATGAACTATTCGACATCTGTAGTTCGAATAGTTCATAGGTGTACAATGCTATGTCGAGATTGTGATAGTAAACCGAAATAAACATCACTAATTTCTCCTGGAATTATTAACTTGCTCTTTCATTGCCTTACTCTTCTGTTGCAGTGGCAAAATGATTCCTGTTTCATCACAAAGTAATTATTCCAACCTCAGTAATGCTCATATTCATTTCACTCAAAAAGTTAAACAGTTCATTAGTCATCTTTCATAACTGAGCTAATACAGTTTACTTTAAGCAGGCTTCCACTGCTACAAAATCAGTATACTGAGTCCCTGCTTTTTCTGATAGCTTTCATCTTTGCAGCTAACATACAAAGCAAAGGTACACACTGAATCTCTAGTATTTTCATGATTATTGTGAAGAAACAGAGATAGCACTGCCACCGAATGAGACGTGGATGCTGTTGCCCAGTTTGTTTCAATGAGTAATCCACAAAATGCAATCTTGGCACCAAGAACATACAGGGGAATATGAACTACTGTATGGGTCAACAACGAAATTAGACTGCATACTGTTCACTTACATACTGTTCACTTACAGAGACTCTCTCACTCTCTTTCTCTCTCTGTCTCTGAGAACTCCTGTTTCCCAACATCCTTCCCTCCATAATAACTGAGTCTCACAGAAAGTATGACACACACACACACACACACACACACACACACACACACACACACACACACACACACACACACACACACACACACATGCACACAGGAAAGCTGACAACATTTTCAATTTTCTAGTGCTTCGTCCTTGGTCCTGAAGTGCAGCCACCACCCTGAGTAATGTCATGGCTTCCAATTACCTGTCGTCTCTTACCTTCCCGAAAGCATGTGTTTTACGGTTTGCAATTCTCACTGTAGATATGCTACTCTCTTCTCAACTAAGGGATAATGCATGCATGCACTTGCAACAAATAAATGCCAGCCACAGGAGCCTAAAGGCAAATTAGTTAATAAAGAAAATAGTACACTTACATTGTAAAATATGTATAGGCTGGCATTTATTAAAAATTAAAATTAAAAGAAAGTGCAATAAACATAGCATGCTCACAGAAAAATAACTTCATATGTCTAATTTTCTTAGGTAGCTGTTACAAGATGTACAGTACCTCAAATTAATAACTAATTTTCACAGACATGATAATTCTACAGGTAAGACAGCAACTTCTTGTCTCTTTTTTCCAAATTCCTCTTTCCAATAGCACTTCAGTAAGACAGTTTTATAGGCAAAGTCCTCTACCAGATTTTTACTGACTTCTGACCCCATCATTGCAATGAAGACAGGTCAAAAACTAGCTAGCCGCACACCTGCTTAACATCACATTTTCCAGAGATTGTCATTAGACTTTTACATCTGCTTCTTCTTACCTTAATTTCCATTAATGTCTTAAAAAGGTCCAGCAGACATTACATTCCAATGCTGTTTTATTCGTGTCTGTTACATTAGAAGAAGATGCCTTTCTGCCTTGAGAACTACCACCTCCGTCTATGCTTTAACATCTGGATAACCAAAAGTCTTTACCATGTGAATGTACATTGCAGATCAAAAACAAGAAAAAAAAAGTGCATTCTCTTTCAATCACCCTGGCATAAGTACAGTTCATAGACATTCATTTTACCCTATTACCACAGGTTTCAAAGTCGTATTCCAAATTTACCTTCTGCAATAATTTCCAGATTCTGCACAGCATAAACACATTCTCAGCTGTACTTTTGCACAAGCTGTGCAGAAAATGAAATGCTTTAAATCATAGATTCTTATGTGTGTACTAAACTAATGACCACTGGGGCCTTTTTAAGCCTAGTCATGCATCCCAAATATCTGACAAGCTCAGTTTCCATTGGTAAATGTAAACAGGGGCTTAGGAGATGAAACATCTACAAGCAGGACCCTGGGAGATTAACCATTTACAGGCTGCCTGTGTCTGTTAGAGACATGCATAGGTGCCAAACCAGGCATGACATTCCTGTTTTCCATCCAGTTGTACAAGTTACGCTTGAATTGAGTTAGGGAGGAACTCTGCTTCACATGGATGGGTTGCTTTCTCCTGAGAAGGGGTAATGTCTGGGAGACATATCTGTCTGTCCAGCAGGTCCTATTTATATCACAGGCAAGTTTTAAGTCTTTAGAATGGGTAATTCTGGTGGTTTGTTTTGCAGATATGCCGGAGGTCTATCAGACTGGGATCTAACAATGCCTTGTATGCCAGGCATAGATCTCCCCTCAACAGTCTAA